>NW_024387068.1:0-60694 GCF_900408965.1 Simochromis diagramma
TGTTTAAATCAACCATATGGTTGTCAGCAATGCCCTTTAAAAAAAACCTCTGTTATATACACTAGGTAGCATAACAATGAATGAACCAACCTGCTTTATCATACTTTCAAAGTAGATGAAAGGATGAAAGGACTTGATCTTTAAACAAAATGTTTACTTTGTTTAAAGATCAAGGGAGCAGAGAGTCATTTGTCATAGAACCAAAATTCTTAATGCACCCGAAGGAGTCGACCCCTGCTAACCATTAGAAAGTGTGCAGGTTCAATGCACTTTTTCACTGACGTGTACTTTTCTGACCATAAAGTACACGACACGCATCTTTTGTAGAAAGTACAATAGTGGTGTAGCTAACACTAATGGAAGCATTTTTTATTCAATTGCAAGTTAATTATTCATTTGTGTCAGATGCCAAATACAATAGTTTTTGCTTTTTTATATTTAAATCCCAAACAGACTCCAGTGCAGCTATGACCAAAGAGTCACATTTGCTTTGAAATAAACAAACTGGAACAAGCTCGATCAACAGGTTCTTAAACAGCATCCAGATGCTGAAAATCACATTTAGGGACATTAGGCAGTGAAATATGTGTGTTATTGCAAAAATATGGGATACCTGCTATTTATCATATAAAAAAATTGCTGAACATTTTGGAAGCTAGGCCCTGGGAAGAAAATGCTGGAGAGTTATTTAAGACTCCCCCACTTAGAGCACACACGGGGGTGGGCGGGCGTTAATCAGATAGGAGCTTTATAAATGGAAAGATCAGTTGAGGAAGAGCTGTAATAAAAGATAAACCCCCCTCGTTACAGTTTATCCCTTCATAACTCAAAGATGAACATAACCATGTATAGTAAACTTCATGCTGGTGGAAGTTAAGAGCATATTTGTACTAACTGAACGGTTCTTACTCCTTAGTTAAAGAGGGTCTGTTTTTCTTCTCTACTTCTTCAGTGTTAAGAATTTTGTCAAATCTAACTCTTTTCAAGAAACACTCTGAAACCACTCCTTTGTGTTTACATTACTGAAATGGGTCAAATGAATGCAAAGAAAAAGGGGTGATTTGATTTCACTTTAACCATATCAAAACCAAATCACTCCAAAGAGCTTTTCACTCCCTTTGTACACTCGTACTCCTCCCTGACCAACCAAATGGTTTATTAAACCAACAGTTCATTTCTTTGCTCAACACCAAACAGCAAGCAGACAAAGGAAGTAGCTAACTGATGAACATTTAATCAGCCAATTAGCTCTGAAAAAAAACCATTATTCTGAGAAGAATGAATATTGGATTTAAATGAATAAGTTAACAGACACTTCACCTCTACCTGCAGCTTAAAGAATAGCCTGTGTTGCTCAGCTTTATAAGTAGGCCCACACTGGTTATAGTACATCTGTTTTGTGTTTTTGAGATTATTTTGCTCATTGCCAGTGTGAGAAACAGAAACTGTCTCACTGTTTACTTACTTTTTACGTCTGTTTCATCAGATATCTGAAATGTGCAGCAGTTGCACTGATGCAGACTTTAATATGTTTTGTGTATTAGTTTAGAAAAGTGAATCACTATAATAGATGGCTATGGTTTATGTATTTTCTGTCCTTATGAAAAGTTTATGTCAGTGGTAAATGTAGGGACAAATTATTGGCCTGTTGACAAAAAGCTGAGGGTTTCATCCCCATATGGTTTAAATCAGAGTATAAACTGTTCTATTCTTCCGTACGTAAACTCTGAACACAACAGAATACGCATAACCATAACATCATAGCAGTAATACAGCTTATAAAAACCACTTATAGAAAATCATACAGACAGAGCACTCATTCACACTGCCTGTTAAAACATATGCATGGCCTAAAAGAATCAAAAAACATTGGGGGAGATGAATGGCTTAGTTAACTCAGAACATGCTCATCACTGCCAGTAATTTAAACCACATGAGGGCAAAGTGAGCATGTTTCACTTATTAATCATTGTTTGTATCTACCTGTCTGACTCAGCCTGTCTGACCCCATGCCTTATGTTGTAAAAACGAATTCATAATTATTTGTAATTAATTAGTTAGTAATTAGCACAGACACAGCGCCCCAAGCATGCACTTTATGACAAATAGATGCTAGTCAAATTTTTTATGGCAGCAACATCTTTCCAAAAGATATGTTGATCTCACGGTGGTTTTACACAAATGCCACAAAGAGGCATTCTTGTTACACTTCACTGAAGTCCAGCTAAAGGGTCGATGCATAGCTGGCATGCTGTACTCTGTTTTTTTCTGAGTCTGCACAGGCACAAAAACTGGCATGTGAACTTCTGCATCGATGTTCACATGCACTCTCTGATGATAAATGCTCACATTCATGGAAGCAATAAAACACCTCCAATGAGTTCACTACTCTGTTTAAAGGGTGTGTCGGGCAATTCTTTTCATCGATCTAAGAATAGCATATTCTAATGTAACAGCGAATGTGTTTATTCCCATCATCTGAGGCTCATCGTCGTATTTATGACCTGTCCACGCGTGCTCTGGTATTTTGGTAGCCTTTTTAAAGCATTTTGGCCACTCGTCCACACATAAACTGCATTCTAAGTGACTGAAAATGGAAAAAAAAAAAACCTTCTTCCAGGTGAAGATTTTCACAAAGTCCATGAACATCATGTCCACATGTAAATTTATATTCTTCTTTTTTTCTTTTTTCTTTTTTGATGACTTAAGGTTGATCAGCAATAGGTTATGTTGCCACTTGTTGCTTAGGAATTCTCTTGACATCAAGTGAGATCATTTTTTAGCAGAAAATCTTTGTTACAAAAAATACCCGTGTATATAAGTTTAAAAAACAACAACAACAACAATTCAGTCACATTTTGACATGTAAGGGATCACACTGTCAAATACCTTTCAAACTGAACAATGAAATGGTGCAAAAACAACACAAAAAACAAAAAAAAGTAAAGATATCAACAAAAAGCCTGTTTAGACAAAAGGTTTTTAACTGAGTCCACAGAGTCAGCTAAATGTAATTACAGTGGGAGACTGTTCCAAAGTCATGGAGCCACAGACTGAAACGCTCTGTCCCGCTTCTGTCTCATACACGGGAACACCAGCAGATTGTGAGCCTGCGATCGAACCCTATGAGCAGCAGTCTTCGATTCAATCTGAAATAATTTACTTTTTACTTTTCATTCTCGTTATATTTTAGTTTAGTCTCTTACATCTGTCTCTTCGCCTCGTTCAGAACCCCCACCCATAATGCCTTGCAACACCCCCGCTACCACCATCCCACCATTTGGCAGCAGGACAAGATCAACAGAGACTTCACTTCTCCCTCTGCCTCTCTGTAATTCCTTGCCGTCAACGGTGCAACAGAACCCCCACACCCACCCACGGGCCCTCCATCCTGACCGTTTCATCCACTGCCACCTTCAAAGAGAAAGACCACGGATGGAGAAGAGGACGAAAAAAGAGAATGGAGGATGACGGAAAAGAATGAGTGGAGGATGAAAAAACGGGAAGGGATGTGGGAAATGAAAGACAGAAAGAAAAAGCGAGAAAAGTGTTTTTAACCTTGTCAGGCGAGACAGACGAGGCCAAGCACAGTCTGCATCCCAGAAATCCGTCTCTCTTTTTCCCTTTCCCTCAGTTTTTTGTTTTTTCTTTGTCCTTCTTTCCTCTTTCTTTCTCAGCCTCCCTCTTTCATTCCCTCAGCTCTGTCATCCAGACGTAAAACACACAAACACATGTGCCTCACATTCCTGCGTGCAGAGCAGATTCACCCAATTTGTTTCCACTGAGCGTGTGTGTGTGTGTGTGTGTGTGTGTGTGTGTGTGAGTGAGTCTCTGCATGCGTGCTTTCGTATGCGTGTGCTCGTGTATGTGCCAAGCCAGTAAATAATAACCAATCCCAGCTGTACTGTGGACCGTTCCTCTCATTCTAGCTGAGGAAACAAAGAGGGAGGGAAAGGAAAAAGGCTCCATCAAATAGCAGAGTAATGAGCTGGAAAAAAGTCAGCTGAGAGTTGAGCAGGAAGAATTAATTATGTTTTAATGCTAGCAGACATTATGAGTCCTGTAGGAGTGCCAGTCAGTATAGGAGTTGGGCCAGATGCCACCTGAGAAAAACAGTCCATTTGTACACATTTCAATAGAGAGTCAAGGTTCGGCTACCTTTAAGGTTTTCCCACCGAGAGGAAGCAGCTATAGGTAATCACTGCAACAGATTCCTTCCAGATTCCACAAAACAATCCATTACTAAGTTGGCTTCCTCACACTGTGGGAAACAAGCAGACTGACATTTTCATCCAGTTTTTCTCTCTGGATTTGTGAAAAACAGTTGGATATGACAGGAACCAAATCTGAAACCAAAACAGGGGCGTTTTTTTGTGCAACCTTAGAAAAGAAGGCGGCTATATCCAAGGAGATTAGACGGGGAAGTAGACAGGACAGCCCACATGAAGAAAGGCAAGGAAGATCTTGAGGAGAGAAATAAATGTTTAGCCACAGGGTCACATCACAGGCCTAGCAGTGTAAGCAGCAATGTCCAGACTTCCCTATCTCTCGCTATCACTTCCAGTTCTTCTGGGTGGATATGTTCCAGAGCCTGCCAATTATAATCTCTCTAGCACATCCTGGGACTTCCCCAGTCTTCCCTCCCATTTGGGCATTTCCAAAACTACTTCACCTAGGAGGTGACACCGGAGGTGACACCATTTCGTTTGGAGGAGCCTTTCACTAAGTCCAGACAATCTTCTGTCACTAGCAGCTGGAGGTCCTTTTCTTTCTGTTACTACTCACAGTGGTGATACTGTCCTACTTTTCTATGCATCTAAGGTGGAGATACTGACTTTCCTATATGGCAGGGATTACAAGCTCTTTATTGCTCTCACTGTTTCAAGATTAAAGCAAATCTGTTATACAGATTTACAGTGTATTTACAGTGTAATAATTTTAACTCTGCAAGTTAAAACTCCATTAAAAAGTGGAGATTAGTCCTGAAACAATAAAAACAATCTCTCTCATCTCAACTTTAATGCCACTGATCTGGGTCAACACCACCCTTGCCTGTTCTTCACCTCTCCGCTAATTTCATTACATTTGGCTTGCTGGTTTTTGTCTTCTGTTGCTGACATGCGAGTACACAAACCAACAAGAGGCAAAACACATCGTCACCAAACGGGACAATTACAAAAGATTATTCCAAAAAGTGTTCCTACATTTTATTATACACTCGTTTCAGGGTCACAGGTGTGCACTCAGGGGGCAAAACGTGTGACACAACCTGTGACATCTGGCAACTTAAAGAATTTGCAATGAAACAAGACCAAAAACGTCAGTTTTGGCAACCAATCAGGAATTTTTTTTTCCCTACTAACGTAAGCGATTCTTGCTTCTGAAGCCAAGTCTACTGACGACACAATAACAGCAATGTTCTGTTATTCACGATTTTCTGGTTTTTTGTATGAAGAAATATCCATCAGATTAGTGCTTAATCATGAAGTAAACTTTTCAGATGGAATTATTTTCGCTCAATGGCAACAGATGATGGAACAATATCATGTAGGGAAAAAGGGCTTTTCCACTCATTTATTTAGTGCATATAAATCCACACTCGCCATCTCTATCTTGTTTTGTTTTTTTACTTAATTGGAGGATTTGCTCACTTCACTTCATCTTCAGTTATTTTATATGAGAATTCATACTTGAATCAAATGCAGCAAGATACCAAGTCCCAGATTTAGAAAAGACATACTGAACTGTAACACACTACACCTAATCTAATGAGATCCACTCTTGCTGTAATCAAATTACTTTAGCTTACACTCATGTAGACATGTATTTTGCTGCAACAAGCAGTTCAAATGTGCAATCTGATTGTAGGCGCATGCATTGTGACAGCAAATCCTTCAAATCCTGAAGTTAAATTCCTGGCTTTGTTGGAGACATTTGGAGCATTTTGGTCTTGATCTTGTGAAATCAGTGCCACTTGATTTTCCCTTCAGTGGAATAACTTATTTAAAAAGTTTGGAGTGCTTTTTAAATCCCTCGTCAGACTCCTTATCTTACACAAAGGTTTTCTTCTGAAGGCACTTGCGCTTTCCAAGATGGTGTCACGCAGTTTAATAGCAAAGACCCTGGAGATCAGATGGAGTCTTTGCATCAAGCAACAAGAAGACCCTAGACATGAACATGACATAATTTCCTTAGGGATTATTAAAGCATTCTGATTCTGAATCTAGATCCTCTGGGTCTACTTTTTAATGGTTTTGAATGTGCAATAAAAGTAGTGGACCACCAAAAGAGTTCCAAAATGTTACTTTGTGTCATTAGTTTGAGTATATCACTTTTAAAAAGGGAAACTGTTTTAAAGAGTGTTGAATCTTTGCTTGTCCACATTTGTCAAATTCAGTTCAGATCAAGTCACAACAACAGTGGGCTCAAGACGTTTCATATAGTGAAGTATAACAGGGAGATAAACAATAGAGAGAAAAACCCCAACAATTAAACGACTCTCTATGAGTGAATACTTGGCAACAGTGGGAAGAAAAAACTCCCTTTTAACAGGATGACACCTCCAACCTAACCTGGCTCAGGGAGGGGCAGCAATTAAGCCAACAATCTTTCATGTAGGCTTCCTAGCAGACCTAGAGATTTGTTGAGACTGACACCAACGCAAAATTTAACATCATCAAAGTAGCCACAAGAAAAAAAATAAACAGTCATCATATTGTTGTCCACATCTAAGGCCACTTGAACACAGAACAAGATCCTACGCCCATCTGCGACGGCACTTGAGCCCCCTTTACAATCATAATTCCCAACCTTGAGGAGACAAGGCTGTTTTCCTCTCTTTCTCTACCTCACAACTCACTCCCTCGCTCTGCCAGGGCTTTTTCACTGAGGCCAGCATTTCGTTTGCCTCTTTCCTCCAAACACAAACCCAAAAGAAAGAAAGAGGGGTGGGAGAGGAGAAAATGAGAGAGAGAGACCGGGGGGGGGGGGGTTTGAGTCGGGATTTTCGGAATTTGGTCTATGTTTGGATTGGAAGCGAAGGCCCCAGCGCTGGGCTCTCAGGAGGATAATGGAAAAGAGGGAGAGAAGAAAGGGAGGTTTATGGCTGTGTGTGTACCCTCACAGGTGGTCGGCACATACTGACGGGTCCGGGGGGGGGGGGCTTTTGTGTGTCAAAATGTGTGTGTGTGTGTGTGTGTGTGTTTGTGTGTGTTCACGTGGGGTTGCCGAATTGTGTCCGCCTGTTGGCAAAAGTAACGCCATGTGTGCTCAAAGCATGTATGCTCAAAGATACATGTGTGTATCTTTGCAGATGTTGGCACAAACGCATGTGCGCTTTAGCTTGTAAGAATCAGAGAAGAGAGACGTAGAGAGGAGGTGAATAAGACATTCCTTAGATGCAGAGGAGTGGGGGGGATGCAGGGAGCCAGTGGTTAGTTAGTGGTTTGAAACTAAGAGGAGAAAAATGAACGTCTCGTCCAGGGCTAGGCCTGAAAATGCTACCGCAAACCAACCAACAAGCCAAGTGGGAGAGGAAAGGAGACCGGAGCACAGAAGAGGAGAAGGGGAAAAAAGCGAAGGATATGAAGAGAACCAGTGAGGCCTCCTCTTCCTCCTCTTCCCATATGAGGCCTGCTAACTCCTGCCTGTGCCGCAGGGGAGAAAGAAGGGGAGTGGTGCTTTTATAGCTGGACTGAACCGACTGAACCCATCATGTACAAACAGCAGGGAAAGTATGGAGACAACAGAGGCCTGAGGCCAGCAACCACACAGGGGGCTTCAGATGGTTTCAGGTTGAGGACCACAGGAGGGCTGGAGGTCCAAGGAAGAGAGGGATGGAGGAGTAAGAGAGAACCCCTCCAAATCTCCCTCGAGTCCCTTTTCAGTGATACATCAACAGTTTTGGTTGTTCTTTCTTTTACCTGTTGCTTCTTTTATTCACCTTTGTCCTTCTTTTCTTTCTTTGACTACTTTTCCATTTCTTTTCCTTGTTTTCTTTCTTATTTCCTCCACCCTCATCTTCATTCTTTGGTTATTCCTGCTGCATGTCTGCTCCATTTTCATTTTCATTCCTGTTTGCCTTTATTTTTGTTCCCTTCATTTTGTAACATTTCTTTCGTCTTTCTTTTTTATCCCGTCTTTCTGGCCTTAGATTGCTTCCTTTCCCAAACTGTTTTTTTTTTCTTGGCTCATCACTGGACTACTCCACTTATTAAATAACTCATTCAGTCAGTCTCTTTTTTTGGCTAAATTGCTTTCTTCCTTCATTCCTTTTGTCTTTTTTTTTTTTTTGCTGCACTTTTTTTGTATTGCACACTCCCTTTCTTATTTTTTATTCATTTTCTTTTCTTCTAACTACCATCCTATCACATCTGTTCCCATTGTTTTCCATTCTCTTTCCATCATCTTTGTTTCCCTTGTTTTCCCTGCCATCCTTTCATTCTTGCGTTGATTTCCTCCTTTGTTAGTCCACATCAGATTATTTATTTTTCACTTTATTCACTTCTTCCATTTCATCTTCTGCCATCCTTTTCCTCCCCGTGGCTCTGTTTGCCCTGAAACTTTAATTTTTGCCCATACAGTTTAGTCATTTTGTGTATTTTCATATAACTGATTAGTGTTGTGAACTGTGATCCTTTGTTTCTTTTTTTCACTAACTTTGTTTCTACTTTTTTTGTACTTTCTGGTCTTTCTTCCTTATTTTATCATTCCTTCCTAACTCTTATCTCCCTATTCTATTTGTTTCTTTCTTTCTCCCTCTTTTAACAATTTACTTAAAACTTGTACACACAACCCTGCAGGTTTCCATATGCATGAGCAGTGTTCCCACCCTGTAGCAGACTGAGTGGGTGGAAGGGGCCTGTAAGACAGATGCACCCAACAACAACAGGAAAGGAGTTTTCTTGGCTCAGAGTCTTTTCTAAAATCCATCCATGTGCGTCTGCCCAACCTTTGGAGAGCAGCATGATGCAACAAGCCTGCAACACACGCAGTACTGCATGACATGAAAACCACAAAATCAGCAAAAACTTTCGCCCCGACCACCATGTAACATCAGTAAGGGATTTTTGTTGGTCTTATGCACCAGTGGCCACTCCCCAAACCCTAAACCAGGATTTCAGACCCCGGAGAATTGAAGTCTAAGTGCAAGAATGAAGTTGGGAAGTTTTTTTCTGATACAAACTTGTGCAGCATAGCACAGAGGAGCTATGCTTGGTGTGAGGAGAGTGGAAGTTTTGTGTGTGCTTTGTGTCCACCTTGCCACACTTATGGGTGTGTAGAGTTGGTGTATATGGGAGTATTTGTGTCCCTAAATATGGCAGCGTAGCGGTTTTAAATTTAAGTATTTCAGTCTAGCACAAGTTGGTAGTTTGTGGACAGAAAAGGTCTTACGGTATGCAATTATATACAAACACAATTGTGGATCACCACAAAAAACGACAATAACGCCACTGTTACAATGCATGAAGCTAAAAATATGTCCCTTGTCAATGCATTTTCTCAGAGTATAGGCTTTCTGCTAATTTGGTTCAACTGCTTCCAGAGTGAAGACGCTACATTAGGAAATTCCAGCCAATGTCAGTGTTCAAAATACCAGTCTGGGCAATACCAACAGTAATACTTGGTAATCGTGTAAAGAGTCTTTGAGCTCTTAATCAAATAATCTTTCAACATTTAGTCAGACCACATCTGATACAGGCAAGAGAGAGACACGGGAGATGAACACAGGCCACTGACACTGCTAAATGCCATCTAATTTTTAGATATGCCAATAAAAAGTCAATAAGGTCAATGCCAATATTTGGCTGACATGTTGTTACAACCCCACTTCAAACTTCATGCCCCACCTTGAAAGCACTTTACCCCACCTTTTCATTTGGGCATGCTCGTATCACACAAGCACAGTGGAAACAGTAAAAACTGGTTACAGGATGATGGCAATAACTGTAACACAGGCCAAATGATGTCGATGGTACATCGATGTGCAATGCTAGTCCAGTTAACTGTCACTCAGAAAGCAAAAAGAATTGTGCTGAAGAAATCAAATGTAATTGATTTTATGGGTTTTGTTTTGGGTTTTTTTTTCTTGATTGATATTGAATTTCTTGAATTGATCGAGAAGTAGTTCTAGTTAAGTTGAGAAATTCTTAGTGATCTGACAGCCAAACAACGTCCACCCTAATTTTGTTGTTGTTGTTTGTTGATAAACTGTTTGTTCATAAAATGACAATGTGAAACAATTATTGACCACAAACCTTTTCTTGCTAGATATTCCAACAAGGACATCCAGCTGAGTGTAAGGTATATCTCCAGTCTCAGCACAACTTTTCTTTTGGAAACTATTTTTCAACCAGACATCAAGGTAAAGGGGACAGCTGATGCTTTTTCATATGTAGCAATTCTTTTACAGCTCGTTGAGCCCTAAAATTGTGATGTAACTTACCAATTTGTTACTAACCAATTCATTTGCACTCTTCTATGTAAACAAGGAAATAATGCTGTTGTTTTCCTAGCTGGGACCACTGTCCCTCACATCAGTGTTTCATTTGTTTAAAATTCAGCAAAACAACATTTCATCAAGTCCACAAAGTTTTGGTGACTGGTTATTTCTTTAACTTTTTTTTTTCTCCAAGCAAAATACATTTCAGAAGAAAATCAGAGCTCCCAGACAAAACCCCTGAGGAGCTCCTGAGATTACCAGGAGTAGGAAGATCATATATGGCTGTAAAGATTATTGTCATTAATATTAAATTAATCGTTTTAAGAAAAAATCATAAAATGTTATTTCAAAAACTCAAAGCAATATCTTTGAAAAGGTCAGAAAAAACAATATATATCCAGATTACAGACAAAGAAAACCACAGATGCTAAAGATTTCTAGTATTCTTATTGATTAGATTCATTAAAACCCCTAAAGACAACAGATGTCAACCTGTATTAATACTGTAAATGTTTGTTTTTTAATACTTGAATCATTACATGGCTCGTATATTTATAAATAGCTAGTTAAATTCTGTAAGTGCTGCCACACTTATGGCCGGCACATATTGTAAACCAATATTAGGGAAACGTCAAGGGACTCTTAGATTTCTAGATACACAGACAAAGCTGAGATTTACCTTATAACAGCCTGTTAGTGAGGCAGATCTTCTCCCTGTAGTTTGCCTGAAGATGCTTCTTCAATGGTCGTACTGTGAGCTCAAAAATTCATCAAAATCAAGCGAGTTTGTCCGACGTGTCCTGTATCATCTTCATCAAAGTTATCGGTTTTCACTGGCTGCTCTCAAAATCAAAGAAATCTGCGTTGTTGAAAAGCAAATCCTCCCCTCGGGGGATCGTTCGGAAGGTAAAATATCTATTGCTAGTGGTCAGTTTTCACATATGAATTGGAAAACCTTGTCCTGGGAATATTTTTCTTCAAAATGACTATTATGTAAAAAAAATTTAAATGAATAGGGATTTTTTTTTTTAAAATTGTGTGTCACTCAAATATACGAATGCAGGATACTCTGCGGCGTAAATGTCAAATCTGGCGTAAAATCAGGCTCTCCGAGAGGCGCATCGCTCAGTTGCGACGCTGGTCAACTGAGCTTCCAGCGGCGGAGAGGAGGGAAGAAGCTGTCTGGGTGGGAGGGAGAAAGGGAGAGGGGGGCGTGGAGAGACACTGTGACAGCATGAGCGAGAGAGAGAGAGGGAGAGAGTCTGACATCCGAGGGAGCATTCCTCCTCCAGCTGTTGAATATCTGGACGTTTTCATTGCAGCGCTTCTTCATTTTTATTTTGTCATACTTTCCAGATCCAAATTGTTGCTACATATCATCCATCCGTTTCATTACCGGTTGCCCCATGCTGATTTAAAAGTAGGGTGTAAGTGTGCGTGATTTTCAATATTTTTGGGAATTAAATCGGGAATAATTATGCTACAAACCTTGAATTTCTAGATGTTGATTTTAAATTAAAGCACACACACTCACGATTGGTTGTGTGAGCCTCATGTGTTTGTTCTTGTAAATAAAAGATGGACATTTATTTGTGGTCCCGTTTTAAGGCTTTGACATTTGCCTTTGTGTTATTCTTTCTTTCTTTGAGCTTGAAGTGATCACATAGACCAGAGGGTTGAGAGGCACAGCTGCCCCCTCATTAAAATGAAATCATAATCTTCTTGGATGACCTGTACCACAAAGCAGGTCATTTAATTTTTCATATAATTCTATTACAAATGCACCAAAAGACACAAACAGCAAAGCCACTGTGGTGAGGCCCACAAGAGGCCCAAAAATTGAAGGTGATGCTCAGCAAACAACAATCATCCACAGCAGCCTGTATTAGCACACTTGTCACTCGAATTCATTTATTTGTTTATTTTGCTATTTAGTTGCTTTCAAAGAATATCCGTCAAATTTTAAGATCATTCTGTTGTTTCAGTATGGCTGAAAACTTCCAGGAGGCTGCGACCCGTCACCATTGAGACATCTGCATTTTGCAGCTTTGTTTTGCATTTACTTTTCATTTCTTTTTTACTTCCACTTTCACTCACAGATAAGTTTTAGATTTCATTGTTGCACCGTGAATATGCACCAGTTACCTGTGAGTAGATTTCACTGCAGCTTTTTCATGCTCAGATAGTGAGACATGCAATATCGGTCTCAAGGACTGCACTGACATTAGAGCTTTACAATATTATCCTATACTTTTTAAACACTTTTCAAATTCATAACACAATTCTCCGAAAACATTTGTCTGTAGCTCAAAACCAGGAAAACCAGAGAAATTAAGGGCAGCAAAGCTGACTGCTTTGGGAACTGCAGATAAAAAAAACATTTTTGATTAACTTTTATTTCTTGTATTGAAATGGCTTTTGTTTGCTAATTTTCACATGAAAATATGATGAATACTTTGACCTTCCTCCCTGAAACTAAAACTGTGCAGGCGGGCTACATGTGTGCTGAATCTGAGAACTACAAAGTGGCTGCGTGTTTTTATCACTCCCCTTTCAGGGACATAAATCTCCTAAAACAGTTATATTGTCGTGACCCGGCTCTTTTTTTTTTTTTTTTTGAGGAAGAAGGTCTCCGCAGTCTAATTCATCACTTTATAATGTAAACACTTTAAGGATCAGAGTAAGGGCCGTGGCCTCCAGGTCTCCAGGAAAATGATGTAGAGATGAATATACAACTCTCTCATTTTTTTTCAGTCCATTCCACTGGGGTGGAGGTAGGGAGGTAGAGTGGCCAGTTGGAGTGGCCACCAACCAGTTGGAAGGTTGGTGGTCTGATCTCAGCTCCTCCCTTGTGCTGAGGAATCGTTTAAGCAACAAATTGAACCCTGACTTCCCCTGTGCATCAGTCTTATCAGAGTATATGAATGGTAAAATGGCCTGAATTTGTATAGCACTTTACTTAGTCCCTAAGGACCCCAAAGCACTTTACACTACATTCAGTCATCCACCCATTTACACACACATTCACACACTGGTGATGGCAAGCTACATTGTAGCCACAGCTCCCCTCGGGCGCACTGACAGAGGCGAGGCTGCCGGTCACTGGCGCCACCGGGCCCTCTGACCACCACCAGTAGGCAACGGGTGAAGTGTCTTGCCCAAGGACGCAACGACCGAGACTGTCCGAGCCGGGGCTCGAACCGGCAACCTTCCGATTACGAGACGAACTGCCAACTTTTGAGCCACGATCGCCCCCCAGAATTGTTTTTAATTGTGTTGTTCTGTTGTTTATGAGCCTTTTCTTGTCTCCCATACGTGTTTTATGTATGAAAAGAAAATTGTTAAAATGTTCGTCAGAGCCCAGGAAGAATAGCTACTGCTACTGCAGGAGCTAATGGGGAACTTGGTAAACTAAACTAAACCATTCTCTTTTCTTTTCATACTTATTACAAGGATGATGACAGTCACTTATCAGATGCACAAACCTGTTAGACATTATTAGCAGCAGCAGCAGCAGCAGCAGTAGTAGTAGTAAATGTCAGTTTTCAAAAATGTCCTTTTTTGATAATAAAATGTTAAAAATTAAAGTATTATGACATGAATACTCCAGCGAGTATTAGCGAACAACTTTATTAGGTGACCAACATGTTTTAGTTTGTGGCCTTCATCAGGGTCATTGCAAAACATATATTTTAAAAAAAAAACAGGAAATAGAAAAAATCCAAGTGGACCAATCACACATTCATCATACTTTATTCAAAAAAATAAAGTATGGTCGTTTCTGCAATCCAATCATGTACAGTATGGACTAAGAATAAAATAAATCTGTAAACACCTTAAAAGGTTGTTCTGTCAATCTACAGCAAACCCATTTCATAAATTACACGTCTTTTATAGTTATAGTTATTCATAGATGTGAGGAGATCCTGTGTGAACATTAGCAGGGATGTTTCTGAGACCCAAGCAAAACTATACAAAAAACCTCTCACGGAGATTCAGGAAAACACTACACCCTGCAGGGTCATTTTTTCCTCACACCAGCCTTTTTAGTGTTCAAAAGCTGTGCTGAAGTGTTTCTACATGCTATTGACAACATGATACTTACATAGTAATAACAAACAACATGTAAGCATCTAAAAATATTCTAAAATGTCCATATTTGATATTTCTTACAGCACTTTATATTTTCTTTTTCTCCAAGGCAAAAACCAGCAGCTTAGACAAATTTGATTCATTTGGTCAGAGAATTGAAGAAGTAGCACAGAAGTGAAGTGATGAGTAGTTTTTAAAATACAAAATACAAACTCGCTGATGTGATGCTTGTCATGTTATGTTGTCTCTCTCTGTCTTGTAGTGTGATCACCTCCAGATCTCCATGAAAAAATATTCTTTGTGATACTTTAAATCCTGATATATGAATTGCAATAAATTAATCCTGTTTAATCAGATTTACAATTATCACTTTTAGTGAAATATTCACTATTTCTCTTATATTATCATGTAATGATCTTTGTAGAAGAATAAAAAATTATAAAAAAAGAAATACTAAATGTCAGCTACTTCAAAAGTACGTTTTTTGGAAATAAAACAATAAATGAAATTTACTTTATGGACCAGATGAGGAATCTGTGTATTAGGAAGACAATGATTGTTGTCATATCTAGTTATATGAAACAAGCCTGCCCTGACAGCCCTGATAAATTCATCATTAGTAATTAATAATGATAACTGGTTTTGGTGTAACACCTTTGGATTACTTCACACATCAAAAAACTAGACATAGTTTAGTTTAATTTGGACAAAAGGATGATTAAATATTATTATAATTACTAATACTGTATTATATTATATATTACACTTTGATGCGATGGCTTGCAAGATATCAGAGTAGGACCGAAGCAACTCTAGTATGCAAAGTTTTAAACAGGAAGTAGCTGTGGATGCGACATTACTGATCAGCAGTAATAAGTTATAAGTAATAAGGCTAAAATATTACTTCAGTATATTAATTCAAATACATTTGGAGAAACAGAAATTTTAAAAAGTTCAAAAGACACAAATGTTTTAATGTAAAAAATAAGTATGTTGAAGCCAGATAAGCAAACTTGATATTTACTGTGTTCTAGATAAAATTCTAAGAAGACGTATGAACATATTTCACTTCCTTGCAACTCTTTACACGGAAGTGAGATTTGTTATATATTTGCCATCAGTAGCAATATCAGCTACAGATAGTAGTTATGGTTACACGCCAAAAGGATTTTTAGTGTACACTTTAAACACTGCAAACCCCAAAACAGTAGCAGAACTTTAAAAAAACAAAACTTAAGGCAACCTATTGCCTTAATCTGCATGATTTCAGATCTGCTTTAACAGACTCGTCCTAAACGAATGAGTGAGAGTGATCACAAATGAATCTGCTAATTACAAGATGATTTTAGGACAAATCACCTCTCCAATTTCTCGTCTTCATCATAATCTTCATCAGAAAGGTGTTTACACTACACTGTAAACCCGAATGTTCAAAGTAATTAAATAGATTAAGTAGTGTATACTCAAAGTCTTTAAAAAGTTCTGTTAACTTAAATATGTCAAGTTCGTGTAACATGTTCTTCTTTTTGAGTAGATGAAACTAATAATTTTTGATTGAAATGAACTATTTCTATATTAAGTAAGCATCACTTAAGATCACAACTTAAGCACAACGTAACACAGTTAAGTTAGGACATATAAGAATGGTAAAGTCCTGTTATTTTTGTTGTTTCAAGTAGGTAGGATTTAATAATAAACTTAATTTATGTAGCACGTGCTAAAATACAATAAAATCTCAAAGTGTTTCACCAAATAAGTAAAATCAAATTGTCTTAAACGCATTAGTAGAAGACAAAATGTATTTATTTTAATATTCATTGTCTTATCAATGTATTTTTTTTAAAGTGTTGAGCAGCTGCAGGAATCAATTTTTATTCCGAGTTAATAGCTGATTCACCCTCCGAAGCGAAAGGCGGCGCTAATGAGCATTATACACTGATCGTTTTCCGCTATACGAAACACAGAAGAAGTAAAGGTATATGGGCGGGAAACGGCACCAAAGAGGCAACACGGACGACTGGAGAAAGTTGGACCTAATGGCAGCAACTAGCATCACTGGACTTACAGTAAGTTTTCAATGTTGATATTAGTTTATTGTTAAAATACGAATATTTAGTTGTATTTTGGGTGCGTGTCGAAAAGAATAGCAGAAATGTCAGGTCCGTGTTTTTTATGTGCTTTGCTGCTCTCAAAGAAGAAGAAACTTTGCGCTTGCAGAGCTAGCATTAAGTTGTTGTAATGAGGGTCGCAGACTGTTTAAAAAGTTAGATAGTACTTGTTCTAGAGGTGGCGCCCGGTCGCCTAGTATGAAACAAAGTGTTTTAATCTCTCTAAATTTTGAAACCCCCTCTCATGACTCAGAATAGTTGGGTCCAAACAAGCCCGTGTTCCCTGCAGTTACACAGCGGAGATACCTGTCTGCAGTGAGAGTGCTTTCAAGCCGTTTTCTTGTTAGAAATGCTATATTTTAAACTATATGTGCGAATAAGTGGTGCAGGTGTATTAGGCGTTTGAGTGATGGTCTCCATAGGTGTTTTTTATATATATTACATATAACATTGTAATATTTGCTTGATGGCTTTAGTATCTTGACTAGAGATGCATTCACACTTTGGGGATTAAATGAAAAGATCATTAACAGAGAAAAATTATGAATGGAAGTATTTATAATTTGTCACCATTTGGATGCTTTTTAATTGTTCATCAGTTTATGCCTTTGGATCTCTCTATTCCAGCTTCAAGAATTAAGACAGAGTCAAGGAAGAGAACTGGGGATGTGATAAAGACACCAGGTAATTCATTTTGTTTGTGAATTCTTCTACCAATCACCTCTCTCGCTCTCTCTCGAGTTGTCTTAAAATATGTTAAACTAACTACTAAACCAACTTTACTTATGCTATTTTCCACCTATAGATTCTTATATAAAACAAACTTTTTGAGGAAAACAGGTTGCCATTTTAAAGCAGTGTTAGCTATAGTCCATGACCATGTCTTTGTGAGATAATAGTAATTCACTTATTGTTATTATTTATCACTTATTAATATAACTTAACTGTTATATTAAGTTGTAAGTATAAGGAGTTTCCACATTTCCCCTGCGCAGACAAACCATAGTGATGTCCTGCCCACCAGTGAAGGAGCTCTTGAACCTCTGGCCTGCTCTAAAAATGGAGTCTGGGGTAATATGGATCAGCTCTCCTTAAAATGAAAATTGTAATTCTTACTCATGTTGCAGCTTTTTGCTGCTTTATAAAGGTGTGCGAGATTCTTCAAATTGAACTGTATTGTCCTTCTGCTGTAGTTGTATGCAGAGTTTCAGCAGATTACAAATCAGAACCTGCCCAATACATTCTACGCTGAACTTGACCGCCATCTTTCTCGACTGATGACCTTATTCTGACAGAAGGCATCAAAAACTGGGAAGACAGCAGATGCCCTGGCTGAAATTCTAAGAATTCACGATGAACAGGTAATAATAGATTGTTACACATTTCATAGGTTGAACCAGTGGAACATTGGACAGGTTCAATGATTTAAATGAGCTTTTTGAATTTTGCTATTAGTCCACTTTGTGTTTGCTATTTGTCTGACTGTATTAAAGATGTGAACAGGTTATTTGTGGACATATGTTCTGATTTGACTGTTGTTGTTCAGTAAACTCACCAGTATATAAAATTGTGTTTTTATCTGGCAATAGGAAATCCATGATATCCACACCAAGCACACTACCGTTCTCCACGCCCTTCCTGTCTATCTGCGTGAGGATGTCTCTGGATTTTTCAGAACCTGCACTGTGAGTGTCCTTAAGTATCTAACAGATACTACTGTGTATATAAACAGTGCATCAAAGTACAAACATGTATTTTGATGCACTGTTTGGACTTACCTTTGTTTAGTCTACCCATATGGTTTCCTTGTGTGGTCTTTTCTGTCTCCTCACTACGAATGAACTGAATTGGTGTTTTGTTGAAAGTGATAAGATGTTTAGTAAAACATTTTCCTGTGTATTTCCTTTAGCTTAGTTTCAGTCTATCTCACACCACTTGATTCTCTGGTGAATTAGCTGATTTATGTGTATAGAACATGGATCTTCTGTTTTTCACCTCTTACAGTGAGACCCAGGTCTCCCTTGTAAAAGAGGTATTGGATCTCAACGGGAGTTGGTAAAATGAGAAATTATATGTCGTCTGTTATATTTCTTGGGTTAGATTGTGATTAGTATCTCTTTTTTATTCATTCAGGACGAATCTGATGAGTTGGAACTTGATGATGTTGAAGTGGCCCTCTTCACTGTCATCAGTGACCATGACATGACAAGTCCAGTTCACTACCAACCTGTGAAAATCTCTGTCGTCATTGAAAGTGATGCCGTGTTCAGTCTCCCCAGATTTGGTGAAGCCTTCTGGTAATGTTTGGACTAATCTATGCACTTCACCTCAGCTACCCCAGAGTTTGTTCTCATTAACATAATGCAAAGCAACACTAATGTTTTGTATGTTTTAATGTTTTTCGTAATACTATTTCTAAAATATTGTGGGCTGCGCAAGATGACCTAAATTTCACTGTTTGATACTGGTTAATGTAAAACAAATAGCATTGTAATTCACTCAAATTGCTGCCCTGTTGCCTTATTCAGATATTAGCCAGAGAGCCAAAAGCACATTTTGATATTATTTATTATTATTTGGCATTATTTTTTATTACTCTGACAGTTTTCCTGACTAAACAATTTTTGGTCTACTTATTTTAATTTATAAATGTTTTTGTTAATTATTTTTAATTTATTTAATTTTTTAAAGAAAATGTATTTAATTTCAACATAAATTAAAGGGAATTAAAGCTAAAAGGGAGCAGGCAAGATACTGTTCAATGACAGATGTTTATGACTTTTGCATATTAAGTTACCGATACTCAGTGTAATTGAGGCAATCAATTGCCTCAAAAATTTTAAGTTTTGGGTCACATGTTTTTAAGTATCAAGTAGTCAACATATTTGACTAACGTGTACTTAAAATAATGACAACACAAACTAATAAACATTTGAGTTTTGTTAACATAAAAATGTTGTGGTTGTGTACTCGTTTTTATAAGTTCTGTGAACTTATTCCTTTGAATTTATAAACTTGAAATTTTAAGTCATATTAACTGCAAATATTTGAGTTGACCGTTCTCAAAAGATACAAGTACCATGTAATCCAAACTTTTATGTTCTGGAAAAATTTGACTTTTGAGTTGATCAACTCAAAAAAATTGAGGCAATCGATTGCCTCAATTTTTTTGAGTTCTGGTAACTTATTCGGGTTTACAGTGTAGTCAGCACTTAGAAACAAGAATTAGAGTCATGGTAGTGATACTGAGATGTGCAGAATAAAGATGTCATATTACTGTGAAAATTTGCTCCATCTTTGAAGATGATCAGAACTTTTTAAAAGTATCAGAAGCAGAGACCTGATGGCACATTCATGTAGTACTAAGAGATTTTCCATGTTTAAGTGTTGAGGGATAATTTGAGTTCTTTGTATTTTTGCAGAAGATTTCAAGAAACTAGAAGATAGCAGCTCTGACATCAAGGACTGTAAGTCAAACTAACAACATTCATGTATCATGAGTAAAATAAAAACAATTTCATTTAAAGTATCAGTTGTAATGCCAAAAGCTATATAATTTAGAAAGGGAGGAATAAAGTTCTACTAATCCTACAATGACATTTCCTTCTTGTGTTGTTAGCCATTGGTCAATCAGATTTTAATCCCACCAGCATGTTCTGGGTCTGGCCTTGGGCTTGGCCTTGGGTTCTGGACATGTCCTGATAGGACATGTCCAGAACACCTCACCAGGAGGTGCCCAGGAGGCATTCTAGACATAAGGTGAACTAAATCAATAAGGTGAACTAAATCAATGCCTTTTGATATGGAGAAATAAGAGCTCCAGTTTGAACCTCTCAAATGACTTAATGTCAACGGCCATGGCCACCAAAACTCAAGTGTACACGAAACACATACAGTTGGGGAATTATTGTTTGCCTTTTATTTACTTCACTATAAATAAAAAAACCTTTTAATTGCAAGAATCCTGCATTTTGGGTCCTACTTCCCCACTCACCCACTGTCTGCCACGGTGACAAATTCAGTACTAAAAGAGAAATGATTGAAATTGTAATATAGTCATCAATCATCATATTCTAATCAGCTCATGAAATGTAATATAAATTTTAAATTATTTACTTATATTCAGTGAATTTGGTTTGTCCGAACATTGACCTACATTTTAATCTCTTAACTCACACTGAGAGTTTTAAAATTCTGCTAGAAGAATAAATTGTTTTGGGCATATATTGCTGCACTGCATCATCAAATCAAAAATCAAATCACTTTTATTGTCACATCACATGTGCAGGTACATTGGTACAGTACATGTGAGTGAAATTCTTGTGTGCGAGCTTCACAAGCAACAGAGTTGTGCAAAATACAATAATGTAAACAAGCAAAATACAAGAATGGCTACATCTGAAACTAATAAATATATGTTCAATATATGATAGTATATGCATTTCTGGATGTGTATACTAAATATTTTTCTGTGTGTGTGTGTGTGTACACATATTTTACAAATTAAATAGAGTAAACAATAAATAAAATATATAAAAATATACAGGGTTGAGACATGTGCAAAACAGTGGCATTACTGTACAGTATGGAGTGCATAATGTTGAAGTTCCAGTAGTGAAGCTGAGGTGTAGTGAAGTGAAGCTATGGCTATGGATTGAAAATGAAAATACCCTCCACACCCCACCTTATCTCACTTTTTTTTATTTCAAACAATCAACAGAAAATTTCACAGACATATTTTTATGTAATGTTTTTAAGGCTGTGGTGTTAATTTCTAAGTAACATGAGCCACGCAGCAACGCTAGGCTAACACGAACTAGCTAGCAAGATTATAAACCTGGTGCTAAACTAAGAGAAGCCACAAAATCAGTTTGAATAAGAATAAACATGTACTCACCAAGTCAGTGTATCAGGTAAAGATTCACAGCAATGACAATAATCTCTTGAGCTGACGCTTTTCCAGGTTTGCTCAACATATTCCATAACAAATGCTGGCACCATGAACATGCGGACTGATCCGAGAGGGAGGAGGACGGTAGTGACGTGGCATTTTCAAAACACATCTTTCATCCTTCCGCACTGAGAAGCAAAACTTCCAGCTTACTACTTAGTTTTCTAAGTTAAGACAACTCAAATAAATTGAGTTTATCAGCGTTTTTGCATAAAATGCACTGGTAAATTATTAAAATCTAGTTCTAATAACAAATTGATAAAAACTGAGTTCAGCCTATTTAATATTTTTAATTAAACACAATATTACATTTTACAGTGTATGCTATTTCGTGGCTAATTATGTTTTTTGTTTTTTTTACCCATATTGTTCATATTTTTTTCCTGCCCTCCTTTTAACTAATTCTTTTATTTTGTCTTATGCTATTGCTCTGACCGACTGTGAAGCACTTTGGTTAACTTTGTTGTATTATTATGTGCTATAGATATACATTTTGATTTGATTTGACCATAAATATTACACTAAATTACACTAAAATACAATTTTAAAGTAAAATTAAATCCCTTGTTATTTTAAACTTTTCGACATCCATATCAATTAAAATTAAAGTTATTACCCATATATACATGCTATAACTTGGGTAAAATATTAGAAATGAACACACTAGGTTTTTCTCATACATGTTTTAAAAGCTGTTTTGGGCTGAGGAGGAGCATTATTATTGTACAAAAATGAAACGAAAATGAGGTTAAAAATACCACAGACGGAGACATGAATATTGTTGTTGCAACTAAAATTTATGAATAAGTAAAATAAAGTGTATTTACATTAAAATTCCATTTTTCAGTAATTGAACTTATTTTTTTAGTGTCTGAGATGAGGGCTGTCCTGATGGGGAACAGCTGGTCTAAGAGGAGCACAGTGGGGAACTTCATACTGGAAGAGACTGTGTTCAACTGTCATGATGAAGCAGACCTCTGTCTGAGAGTCAAAAGAGAGCTGAAAGGGAAAGAAATTGATCTCATCAACACTCCAGACCTGCTGTCACCTAAAATCTCCCCAGAAGATCTGACAAAACATGTTGAGAACTGTGTGAGACTCTCTGCTCCTGGACCTCATGTGTTTCTGCTGGTCTTCCAGCCTGCAGACTTCACTGAGGATTACAAAGAGAGGCTACAAATGGTCCTTGAACTCTTTGGTGATCCATCACTTGATCGTGCACTGGTTCTGATAATGCCCAAAGACAAGAGTTCAACTTCCATTGAAAAGTATCTGCAGCATCCACAGTTAGGAGACATAATCAAGAAATGTAGTGGAAAATTGTTGTGGCAGAACCTGGAACATGAGCAACTGTTAGCAGCCATAGATACAGTGGTGAAGAAGAGCATGGGGGAGGATGTTTCCAGAGAGGAAACATCTGTTTCACCGAGTCAAGATGAGGAAGATAAAGTCCCTGCCAACTTGGATCCTTTAAGAGGTGGTGAGTCTAGGAACAGTATTTTTTGTACAGTATAATGTGATGGTCAGGTTTAAGTTCAGGGTTTTCAGCAGTGTACAAATACTGCAATCCAGGGGGGGCTAAGTGGACACCACTGCCTGGAAAACTCCTGACAGCTGCTGGAACACTACCTTTCTGACTGAAATCCTGAAGATGACATTTTTTAAATGATGCAGCTCTTAAATATTCCACAACTCAGGTTTAGCAGTTTGGTGAAAAATAAAAGAGGCTGAGATGATTTGGAAATGTGTAGAGTAGGGATAGTGGACATGTTGGAAAACAGAAGATGAAGCTGCTAGGCAGGAGGAAAAGAGGACGATCAGATAACAAGTTCATAGATGTGGTGAAAGAGGACATGTAGAGAGTTGGTGTGACAGAGGAGGATGCTAGAGATTGAGGCAGTTGATCCACTGAGATAACCTCTGAAGAGATCAACTGAAAGAAGACGTATCTCTTAAATATCTCATTCTCAAATTCTACTCATTCATAAATTAAGGTTCTCTTTGTGAGAGTGGTGTTTCGCTTGAAAACAGTTACTGGAAACTAGTTCCAAAACTCATGAAACCTAGAGAAGTTGAGTTCTTCTGCTTCTAGCTGTAAACTTTAAACTTCAGTTCAGGTTTGAAGGATCCCAGTTTGAAACAAGGGGCTGAATTCAAGCCCTCCACCTTCACTTGCCCACCACCTTCAGTACATGCTGGGCCCATAGAAGTGCAGTCCCAATAAGTACATTACTCTTGCGCACAGCCAGACCCACCAGTTTGATGGTGATTGGTGCGATAAGCCCCTTTGCTGGGCCTGGTTCCAAGGAAAGGTCCTTGGTATCCCCGTTTATATCTGGGGGTAAAATAAATACTGAACACAATACCAATTTTCTAAATAAATATTTTTTTAAAGGTGCTGTGCTGACATGAAACTCTCACCAGATGTTTGTGTCAAACTGTCCGATCTACACACTGAAAAAAGGAATGAAACCATGGTTGTCCATATCCAAAAGTTGATTCCGTTCATCTGGACATAGCGTTTTGTGGGAGAAACGTTTCGTCACTCATCCAAGTGACTTCTTCAGTCTCAGCTGACTGCAAGTTTCCACAATCTTATAAACAGTACATTTTTCCTTCATTCTTTCCTCATTCATTTCTTTCCTTCCATTGTTCCTTCATCTGCCCACTGAAGGAACAATGGGCTGGGAGGTCAGTTCCTTAATCTTAATTATGCAAATTCTCATGACCATTGATCAACAAAAACTGACCAAAACCCACTGATCAAAGCCCACTGATCAATGGCCATGAGTACCATTCACAGAGAGTTGGGGAATGACTGCAATCACAGCATTGTAAGATGGCGAAAGATGTGCCATTAGGCCCCCTCCTCGAATCAGAGATGGTCTTTCCCTTTTCACGTAAATGGCCTCTTTGACTCCGCGCTCAAACCAGCGTTCCTCCCTGTCCAAGAGGTGTACATCCTCATCCTTGAAAGAGTGTCCACTGGCCCTTAGGTGTAAATAAAGCTGGGTGTCATCAGGAGGCTATAACACAGAGCGAACACCATTCCCACAGACACAGCGGCCAGGGAGGCAGAAGAACAGCACATCAAGAAGGCCCGGAGGAAATGTGGTTATCCCAGCTGGACTTTTGTAAAAGCAGGGAAGGCGCCAACAGAAATCCAGGAGATCGTCCTTCCAGGAGAGAAGGACAACCGCTGCCCAAGCGAAAATGTGTAGTGATCACGAATGTGACTGGAGTATTGGAGCAGTTGAGACGCATTTTTTCTAAAAACCGGGACTCTGTGACTTTTAAACCCCAAAACACCATCCATCCATCTTCATCCGCTTTATCCGAGGCCGGGCCGCGGGGGCAGCAGCCTAAGCAAAGAGGCCCAGACCTCCCTCTCCCCAGCCACCTCCTCCAGCTTATCCGGGGGAACACCAAGGCGTTCCCAGGCCAGCCGAGAGATATAATCTCTCCAGCGTGTCCTGGGTCTGCCCCGGGGCCTCCTCCCGGTGGGACATGCCTGGAACACCTCACCCAGGAGGCGCCCAGGGGGCATCCTTGTCAGATGCCCGAGCCACCTCAGCTGGCTCCTTTCGATGTGGAGCAGCAGCGGCTCCACTCTGAGCCCCTCCAGGATGGCCGAACTTCTCACCCTATCTCTAAGGGAGAGGCCAGCCACCCTTCGGAGGAAGCCCATTTCCGCCGCTTGTATCCGCGATCTCGTTCTTTCGGTCACTACCCACAGCTCGTGGCCATAGGTGAGGGTAGGGACGTAGATCGACCGGTAAATTGAGAGCTTCGCTTTTACACTCAGCTCCCTCTTCACCACGACGGACCGGTGCAGCGTCTGCATTACTGCAGCTGCAGCCCCAATCCGTCTGTCGATCTCCAGCTCCCTTCTCCCATCACTCGCGAACAAGACCCCGAGATACTTGAACTCCTCCACTTGGGGCAGGAACTCATCCCCGACCCGGAGTGGGCACTCCACCCTTTTCCGGCTGTGAACCATGGCCTCAGATTTGGAGGTGCTGATCCTCATTCCCACTGCTTGACACTCGGCTGCGAACCGTTCCAGTGCGAGCTGGAGGCCCTCACCCGATGAAGCCAACAGAACCACATCATCCGCAAAAATCAGAGATGAGATTCTGAGGCCACCAAAGCGAAAGCCCTCCGCCACTTGGCTGCGCCTAGAAATCCTGTCCATAAAAATTATGAACAGAACCGGAGACAAAGGGCAGCCCTGGCGGAGCCCATCACCCACCGGGAACGAGTCCGACTTATTACCGACAATGCAAACCAAGCTCTTGCAATGGTTGTATAGGGATCGAATGGCCCGTAGCAATGAGCCAGACACCCCATACTCCCGTAGCACCTCCCACAGGACACCCCGAGGGACACGGTCGAATGCCTTCTCCAAGTCCACAAAACACATGTAGACTGGTTGGGAAAACTCCCATGCACCCTCAAGCATCCTCGAGAGGATAAAGAGCTGGTCCAGTGTTCCGCGACCAGGACGAAAACCACATTGTTCCTCCTGTATCCGAGGTTCGACTAACGGACGAACTCTCCTTTCCAGCACCCTGGCATAGACTTTCCCAGGGAGGCTGAGGAGTGTGATCCCCCTGTAGTTGGAACACACCCTCCGGTCCCCCTTCTTAAAGATGGGGACCACCACCCCGGTCTGCCAGTCCACAGGTACTGCCCCTGATCTCCACGCAACATTGCAGAGGCGTGTCAACCAGGACAGCCCTACAACGTCCAGAGCCTTCAGGAACTCGGGGCGGACCTCATCAACACCAGGGGCTCTGCCACCAAGGAGTTGTTTAACTGCCTCAGTGACCTCGCCCCCAGAAATTGGCGGGTCATTCCCTTCATCCCCGGACTCTGCTTCCTCCTCGGAAGACGTGTCAGTGGGATTGAGGAGGTCCTCGAAGTATTCCTTCCACCGCCTGACAATTTTCTCAGTCGACGTCAGCAGCGCTCCGCCAGCACTATACACAGTGCAGGTAGAGCACCACTTTCCCCTCCTGAGACGCCTGACGGTTTGCCAGAATCTCTTTGAGGCAGTCCGAAAGTCTTTTTCCATGGCCTCTCCGAACTCCTCCCACACCCGAGTTTTAGCTTCAGCCACTGCCCGAGCTGCATTCCGCTTGGCCTGTCGATACCTGTCGGCTGCCTCCGGTGTCCCACAGGCTAACCAAGCCCGATAGGACTCCTTCTTCAGCCTGGTGGCTCGCTTCACCTCTGGTGTCCACCATTTGGTTCGGGGATTACCACCACGGCAGGCACCAACCACCTTGCGGCCGCAGCTCAATGCAGCAGCTTCGGCAATGGAGACGCTGAACATGGTCCATTCGGACTCAATGTCCCCAGTCTCCCTCGGAATGCTGTTGAAGCTCTGCCGGAGGTGTGTGTTGAAGATCTCGCGGACTGGGGCCTCTGCTAGACTTTCCCAGCACACCCTCACTACGCGTTTAGGTGCACCAGGTCTGTCCAGCGCCCTCCACCGCCACCTGATCCAACTCACCACCAGGTGGTGATCAGTTGACAGCTCAGCCCCTCTCTTTACCCGAGTGTCCAGAACATATGGTCGCAGGTCTGGTGATACGATTACAAAATCAATCATCGACCTACGGCCTAGAGCGTCCTGGTGCCACGTGCACTTATGGACACTCTAATGTTCGAACAGGGTGTTCGTTATGGCCAAACTGTGATTAGCACAGAAGTCCAATAACAAAGCACCACTCGGGTTCAGATCAGGGAGGCCGTTCCTCCCAATCACGTCCCTCCAGGTCTCGCTGTCATTACCCACGTGAGCATTGAAGTCTCCCAGCAGGACAACAGTCTCCAGGTGGAGCACCTTCCAGCACCCCCCCCAGGGACTCTAAGAAGGCTGGGTACTCCGAACTGCCACTCGGTGCATAAGCACAGATGACAGTCAGGACCCGTTCCCCGACCCTAAGGCGCAGGGAACAAACCCTCTCATCCACCGGGAAAAACCCCAACGTACCCGCAGCAAGCCGAGGGGATATTAGAATACCAACCCCTGCCCGCCGCCTCTCACCAGGGGCAACTCCAGACTGAGTCCAGCCCCTCTCCAGGAGTCACTAAGTCAGGCTCCTTCCCCACCAGAGAGGTGACATTCCATGTCCCTATTGCCAGTCTTGGCAGCCGGGGGTTAGTCCGCCAGGGCTTCCGCTCCTGGCCGCCACCTGGCACACAATGCACCCGACCCCTATGGCGCCTCCTGCGGGTGGTGGGCCTGCGGGAGGATGGGCCCATGTCTCCTCTTCGGGCTGTGCCCGGCCGGGCCCCATTGACTAAGGCCCGGCCACCAGACGCTCGCCCTAGGGCACACTCCCCGGGCCTGGCTCCAGGGCGGGGCCCCGGTGACCCTATCCCGGGCAGGGTAAACTGTTCCCTTGATGTTCTTTTCATAAGGGTCTTCTGAATCGCTCCCTTTCTGGTCCCTCACCCAGGACCAATTTGCCATGGGAGACCCTACCAGGGGCAAAAGCCCCCAGACAACATAGCCCCTGGGATTCCTGGGACACACAAACCCCTCCACCACGATAAGGTAGCGATTCAAACACGCTGCGCCAAATATTGGTCCACCCCAAAGATCGGGTCCCCCGACTCAGCTCTGTGCTTGTCCTGCTAGACCTCAGTGCAGCGTTCGATACTGTCGACCATAATATTCTATAATATTATAATATTCAATTAGAGCACGCTCTAGGTATTACAGGTACTGCTCTGCAGTGGTTTGAATCATATCTATCTAATAGACTTAAATTTGTGCATATAAATGGAGAGTCCTCTTCACACACTAAGATCAATTATGGTGTTCCAGCGGGTTCAGTGCTAGGACTAATTCTGTTTACATCATACATGCTTCCCCTAGACCAGGGGTCAGCAACCTGCGGCTCTGGAGCCGCATGCGGCTCTTTAGTCCTTATAGTGCGGTTTGGGAAAATAAATTATAAGTATTTAGTAGGGGTGCAACGATATACAAAATTCACGGTTCGGTTCGATACTTTGGTGTCACGGTTCGATATTTTTTCGATACAAAAAAATGTTCATGCCTTTTTAATTTGTCATTTATTAAAATTATAAATATATATTTTAACTCAAAAGTACAGTTTTTAAATTTAATGATGCTGAAACAAAGTAATAAAAAAATAAATCTATCTGATCGAGAAATCACTCATCTTTGGAAAAGAGAGTTTATTACAGAGAAATGGCTCTTTCCAAAATAAAAGCTATATTATACTCTTCTTCTGGGCTATATTCTCAGCAGCATATTAAACATATCAGGTCCCCATAAGGAGAATCACTTGCTAACGGCTGTCTAAATGACTCTGGTAAAGTTTGTAGCATTCGTGCTTGTTGTTTTTGTCTGCTTCCACTTGTCTTTAGACTAGGATGATGTCGGAGTAAATGTGCAGTCACAATCGTTGTGTTCCCACTAGTGCTGTCAGCGTTAATCTCGTTGAAATGACGTTAACGCCACAACACGGCAAATCTCCGTTAACGAGCTACCGCGGATCGCCCCGCGCGTGGGGCTGGACGACCAACACGTTAACGAGCTAACTGGGCTAAAGCACTAGTTCCCAGCAATATAATTGAGCATTGCGTGGCACATCCGACCTACTGTTTTACTTTTGTCCATGACGCGCTTACCTTCAGGGTCATACTTCACATGAAGACCAAAATAGTTCCAAACGCCACATCTGAATCAGGGTGGGGGAGGTTCAATTTGCCATGGTGCAAGGAGAGCTTAACGTCTGAGCTTAACTTCAGGGCAAGCTAGCCCTGCGCTCAGTGAATCTGCGTTCGACTACTCCGCCTAGGCCACACTGTCAGCGCAGATCCACTGAGCGCTGAACACAGACAGCATCGTGAGAAGGAAAGTTGATAAAATAAATTAAAAATTTTGTATTGTTCGATACATATGCGTACCGAACCGAAAGCACTGTATCGAACGGTTCAATATTGATACGAGTATTGTTGCACCCCTAGTATTTAGCTAAAGTGTATTTTATTTATGTTAGTTCTTTTTTAACATGTAGTTCTAAATTGGAAGATTATTGTGATATTGAAATATAAGAATAAAATTATATTCTATTACTTTTTTCATGGCTCAAAATAAGCGTCACACTCGCGGAAGCCGGTATACCCGCCGAAACGCCATGCATTTATCGAGACTTTCAACCCCAGGTAGGCCAATTATGGATCTTCGGATCCACATTATGTCAGCAGCTATTCTCCATCGTGAACTATGTTAAAAACAAACACCGCTCACGCCTCACCGATGACAGCTTACAGTCCTGCGTAAAGATGAAAGTGACTTCGTACAACCCCGATTTGCAGACACTGTGCGCAATGGTTCAGGAGCAGAAGTCCCATTGTAAACATACCACGGCAGACCAGACGATGTTTCCATGAACATGCTTTTCAGCACCTCTTTATTGACCACTTTTCACACAAGGTTGCTGTACGCATACAGCAAGCTGTAGCTTTTCAGCTCACAGCCCGACACACACCAACACAACAGCAGAGAGAACACAAACGTTAAGGCGATGAGGCGTGATTGCGGGTGCCACTCAGCTGCGTCCGCCTCCGCTGCAGCGGCGCTGCAGACCACGCCCCGCCACACACATTAACCAGGTAAAAACACACATTTAGGCAGAATTTTGAAAATATCCATTTTCCTTTTTTTTTTTTAGCAACATAGTGCTTTTTTCCAATTATTTTTTAAAAGTCAGGTCAAGGCTCCAAAAGCCCAAAGGCGATATAAGGGTCACATCTCACAACAGTTTTTGTTTGCTACATGGATCATTTAAGTTCAGCAGGGTGTCTTTCCTTTTGTCATATTTCTTTAAGAGTTCAAAATGTGTTAATTACATAAATAAAATGTAATTTTCTCTGTAGCACTTCATGGATTTCAGAAGAAACACACCTTAGTTTTTCACACAAAGCATAAAGGTAAAAAACAATATATACAGTGTTATCTTCATTTTAGATGTCAAAAAGTATTTGCGGCTTCCAGCGTTTTCCTTTGCCTGGAAACCGGGTCCAAATGGCTCTTCGGGTCTTAAAGGTTGCTGACCCCTGCCCTAGACAGTATCATTAGAGGACACGGTATACATTTTCACTACTATGCAGATGACACCCAGCTCTATCTGTCCATGAAGCCAGATAACACACACCAATTAGTTAAACTGCAGGAATGTCTTAAAGACATAAAAACCTGGATGGCCGCTAACTTTCTGCTTCTTAATTCAGATTGACTGAGGTTATTTTACTCGGCCCTGAAAATCTTAGAAATATGGTATCTAACCAGATTCTTACTCTGGATGGCATTACCTTGGCCTCCACTAACACTTCACTTTGTTCCATTTGCGCAACCTCTCTAAAATGAGAAATATCCTGTCTCAGAATATGTCTGTGAAGGTTCTCAGAGTGATGCTGAAAAACTAGTTCATGCATTTATTACTTCCAGGCTGGACTACTTTATTCATTATTATCAGGATGTCCTCCAAACTCCCTGAAAAGCCTTCCGTTAATCCAAAATGCTGCAGCAAGAGTACTGAGAGGGACTAGAAAGAGAGAGCATGTTTCTCCAGTATTGGCTTCCATTCATTGGCTCCCTGTTAAATCCAGAATTCAGAATTCCTGCTCTTCACATACAAGGTCTTAAATAATCAGGCCCCATCTTATCTCAATGACCTTGTAGTACCATATCACCCTATTACTAACTTAATATACTGTGTTGTGTTGTTTGTGTTGCGTTGTGAAGTGTCATACCGTGTCGTGTTGTGTTATATGTAGTGCCGACGTAGGATAGTTTTCCAATTTCATTGTACTACTGTACTATGTATGACTGTGCAATGACAATAAAGAGTTATCTTATCTTATTAGAGCACTTCGCTCTCACACTGCAGGCTTATTTGTTGTTCCTAGAGTATTTAAAAGTAGAATGGGAGGGAGAGCCTTCAGTTTTCAGGCCCCTCTTTTGTGGAACCAGCTGTCCAGTTTGGATTTGCAAGACAGACACTATCTCTACTTTTAAGACTAGGCTTCAAACTTTCCTTTTTGCTAAAGCATATAGTTAGGGCAGGACCAGGTGACCCTGAATCCCCCCTTAGTTATGCTGAAATAGATGTAGGTTGGCGGGGGGATTTACATGATGCATTGAGTTTTTCCTTTCAAGTCACCTTTCTCACTCACTATGTGTTAATAGACCTCTCTGCATTGAATCATATCTGTTATTAATCTCTTTCTCTCTTCCACAGTATGTCTTTATCCTGTTTTCGTTCTCTCACCCCAACCAGTCGCAGCAAATGGCCGCCCCTCCCTGAGCCTGGTTCTGCCGGAGGTTTTTCCTGTTAAAAGGGAGTTTTTCCTTCCCACTGTCACCAAAGTGCTTGCTCATAGGGGGTCATATGATTGTTGGGTTTTCTCTGAATCTATTATTGTACGATCTTCTGTACAATATAAAGCGCCTTGAGGCGACTGTTGTTGTGATTTGGCGCTATATAAATAAGATTGAATTGAATTGAATAATTCTTTTCCCTCCTCTGTCTGAAATCTTGCGGAAAGCACCTGGTTGTGGTCAGTTTTTTGGTGAAATTATATTCATTCCACATCCAGAATATGTCCCCAGCATTGCTCACAGAAATCTTTAGTTTTTTGAAAGTCTTCTGTATGCACTGCAATCAATAGTCCAGAAGCACCTCACACAGAATACTCGGTTGAATGCCTTCTCCAAATCCACAAAACACATGTAGACTAGTTGGGCAACCTCCTTGCACCCCCAAATATCCTCGAGAGGATAAAGAGCCAGTCTACTATTCCACAACCGTGACTAAAATGCATTGTTCCTCCTGTATCCAAGTTTTGCCTAATAGATGGACTCTTCTTTCCATCACCTGGGATAGACTTTTCTGCAGATGTGGGGAATGTGCTCCCCCTCCATGCGACACTTTAGAGACATGTTAACCAAGACAGCCCTACATTTTACAGAGCCTCCAGGGACTCAGGGCAAACCTCATTCACTCCAAGGGCTTAGGCAACAAAAGGTTTTTTAACTGCCTCAGTCACATCACCCCCACTGATTAATGACTTTCTCTCCATGATCTCCAGACTCTGCTTTCTCAGTGGAAGGTTTGTCAGATGAATTAAAGTGGTCCTTGAATTGTCCCTTCCACTGCCGGACAATATCCTCACTTGAAGTCACCTGTATTTTACACCATGGGGGTATAGCACCACTTTCCCCTCCTTGATGATTTGGCAGGATCACTTAGAGAGATTAGATTAGATTAGATAGAACTTTATTAATCCCTCGGTTGGGTTCTTCCGGGAAATTCAGTAAATTTACTTGAAGGCATTACAAAAGCCTCTTCCCGTGGCATCTCCAAACTCCTCCAAAGCTATGTTCCACTTGTTCTGCTGGTAACCAATGTCTGCCTCCGAAGTCATAAAGACTAACCAAGCCCAAAAGGACTCCTATTCTTCAGTCTGGTGGCTCCTTTCACCTCTGGTGTCCACATCTGGTTCGTGGATTACCACCATCACTGGCAGTCACAACCTTGCGGCCGCAGCGCAGTGCAGCAGTCTTCCATCTTTCTAGCCACCTCTTCTTACTTATCTGGGGGAATATTGTTCCCTGAGATAAGCTAGAGGCATTCCCAGGGTTCACACACTAGTTCAGGCTCCTTCCCCACCAGAGAGGTGATATTCTATATCAGAATCAGAATCAGAATCAGAATGGGTTTTATTGCCAAATGTTGAGCAGGTTTACCACATTAGGAAATTGCTGCGGTGCTTCAGTGCAAAAATATCCCAGTCTCCAGTCTCTGTAGCAGGGATTGGTCAGCCAGTGTCTCAAACCTTGGCCACTACACGGCACACATTGTACCCTATGGCGTCTCGTGCAAATGGCTCACCTAAAGGAGGCTGGGCCCATGTTCCTTCTTCAGGTTGTACCCAGCAAGAACCTATGGGCTAAGGCTGGCCACCAGATGCTCTCCCTTAGGTACCCTATCAAGTTCTACTGTGCGAGTGGGGCCCGGGTAACCATATGTCTGACAGGGTAAAGTGTTCCCTTGGTCTGGCAATCATAAGGGTCTTAAATTGCTTACTATCTGGTCCCTCACCCAGGACCAATTTGTGATGGGAGACCCAACCAAGTGGCAAAGCCCCCCCAACAAAATACCCCCCTGGGATCCCTGGAACAAATAATCTGTAGTTGTTTTTTAAAAAAGAAGAAAAATGGTGGTGGTGTAAACATTAGCATTTAACAAATCGGATGATCTGATCAATAATTCAAAAAGTATGTATGTAACACAATGTAGTAAAACTTTGGTTACAGAAATCTGTATTTCATACATTTTGAGGTCATTTACCACTTTCATCTTTTATTTTTTTATTTTTACAGCACATGAGCTCAGGATAATGCTGTTTGGAAAAAGTGAGAACAAAAAATCAGCCCTGGAAAAGCTCCTTATTGGAAAAAAAGAGTTTAAAGTCCGTGGAGGAAAGCAACCTCGTGCTGCCTCTGGAGAGTGGAAAGGGAAACCATTAACAGTAGTCAAAACCCCTGACATCTTCAATCTGTCTGTGAAAACTCTGTTAGAAGTGATGAAGAGCTGTGTGAGTCTCTGTCCTCCTGGCCCAAATGTTTTGCTGCTGTTAGTGAAACCTTCTGATTTCACTGAAGAGGACAGACAAACTCTGAATTTGGTCCTGAGCTTGTTTGATCAAGATGCTTTTAATCACTCAATGGTCATTATAACTAAGAAAAAAGAGACAGGCAATAACTCAGTGGAAAAACTCATTGAAGACTGCAACCAAAGGCAGAACTGGTTTGACAAAATGTATTCTCCTACAGATTACTCAGAGTTGATGGAGGATATAAATAAAATAGTGAGTGAAAACTGGGGAACATATCTAATGTTAAAAGAAGATGTTAAACACAATCTGAAGTCCAGTCTAAAACTGGTTCTGTTTGGGAGGGAGAAGACTTCAGTAGTCAAGTCCATTTTAGGTCAGACAGAGCTTCATTCAGTCTCCAACTCATCAGAGTGTGTTAAACATCAGGGAGAGGTGTGTGGACGTCGGGTTTCCCTGGTGGAGCTGCCTGCCTTGTATGGAAAACCTCAGGAGGCAGTGATGGAGGAATCATTCAAGTGTATCTCCCTCTGTGATCCTGAGGGTGTCCATGCCTTCATCCTGGTCCTACCTGCGGCTGCCATCACTGATGAAGACAAGGGAGAGTTAGAGACCACCCAGGATGCATTCAGCTATCGAGTCAATGACTTCACCATGATTCTGTTCACTGTGGACTCAGATCCTACAGACCCAGCTGTTGAAACTTTTGTAAGTACAGACCAACACATCCAGGAGCTCCTTCAGACCTATGGACAAAGACATGTGGTTCTCAACATCAAAGACAAAAAGAGGATTCCAAAGATGTTTGAGGTTGTGGACAAAATTAGTGAGGCCACAGACAAACCACACTGTTATACAGCTACAACCTTTCTACATGCACAAATGGAGAAAGTCTTAAAACTTGTCAGTGGTAAGTAATCTAGATTAATATTTTCCATTGACATAATGACTCTTGATGTAACTATGTACAAGTGTCAATCTTTAAGCTAACTCAGGTTGTTTTCATGTTTTAGGTGATGAAGTTGGAGAACAGGACTCGAACTGTCTCAGGATTGTGTTAATTGGGAAGACCGGCTGTGGAAAGAGCTCTACAGGAAACACCATTTTAGGAAGAAAGGAGTTTAAAGCTGAATCAAGTCAAATGTCAGTCACAAAAAATTGTGAGAAAGCACATGGTGAGGTGGACAGTCGTCCTGTTATTGTGGTCGATACTCCTGGTCTGTTTGACACAACTTTGACCAATGATGAGGTTCTAGAGGAGATGGTGAAATGTGTCAGTCTCCTGGCGCCAGGACCACATGTCTTCCTGCTAGTGGTACAGATTGGTAGATTCACAACAGAGGAGAAGGAGACACTGGAGCTCATAAAAAATTTTTTTGGGAAGAACTCTCAGAAGTTCACTATCGTCCTTTTAACAAAAGGAGATACACTGGAGTATGACAGCTTCTCTTCAGAGGACTACATCCAGAACAAATGTGATGATTCCTTTAAGAAGCTGATCTCTGATTGTGGAGGAAGATACCATGTGTTCAATAACCATGACAAAGACAATCAAAAACAAGTCAGTGAGCTGATAGCAAAGATTGACACCATGGTGAAGAAGAATGGAGGACACTGTTTCTCCAACAAGATGCTGCAAGAGGCTGAAACTGCGATAAGGAAGGAGATGGAGAGGATTCTGAAAGAGAAGGAAGAAGAAATTGAGAGAGAAAAGAAAGCAATTGAAAGAAAACATAAGGAAGAAATGGAAGCCATGAAACAAAAAATGGAAGAAGATAGAAAAAAAATGGAAAAGGAGAGGGAACAGAAAGCTCAAGAACTCCAGGAAATGGCAGATAAAATTAAGGAAGAACAAGAAAAAAGAAAAATAGAAGAAGAAAAGAGAGAAAAAGAGAAGAGGGAAAAGGACGCTGAAGAAGAAATACATCGACAACAATTCAAAGAAGAACTTGAAAAATTGGACAGACAAATTCAGTTGGAAAAAGAAGCAAAGGTAAGTGTTGACAGGAAGCTGGAAGAGACCAGAGAAGAGATGCAACGAAAACAAGTGGAGTGGGAGAAAGAACGAAGAGAAGAGCGAGAGAAACAACAACAAGAAGATGAAAAGAGACGACAGGAGAAAGAAAAACTGGAAAAACTTGAGGAAAAATATAATACAGAAAAACTAATATATGAAAACAAGAAACAAAAAGAGGATCAAATCAGAAAAGAGCAGGAAGAACAGAAAATAAAAGAACTGGAGAAACAACACAAGAAATCTCAGGAGGACCTAGAGAAGAAATATAAAGAGGAAATCCGAAAGCTAGCTGAAGAGCTTCATGAATCCAAAATGAAACACAAGGAGGAATTAAAAAGTCAGAGGGAAAACTATGTGAGGGAAATTAATAACTTCATGAAACATGTGATCAAAAAGAGCGAAAACATCAAAAAAATCAAGACTTTAGTGGAAAAACATGAAAGAGAAATGAGGAATGCAAAAAATGAGGAGAAAAAACAACTTCAGGAAACACAAGAACAACAATTATTTGACCTGATACAACAAATCAGTAATAAGACCAATGACCCATCAGCCTGCAGCATTTTATGAAGAGAAATGTACAGTTTGAGATGTGCTTCTATTCCTCCTGTTTAGATAGCAGAATCTCTAAACAATAAAAGTTCATTGCCACAGAAGTCACTTCAGATTGGGTATCAACTAAAATGTCAGATATACTTAAACACTGTTTCAGATAGTCTCCAGTCATGGGAATAACGGCGTTACAAGTAATGGTGTTACTAACGGGGTTAATTTTTGTCAGTAACAAGTAATGTAATTAATTACTATTTCTATCGTTACAACACAGACAGTTGAAGCTGTCTTCAGCCTTATATCAGTTGCACGGAAGTAGCCGTCTACATAAGAAATCTGGGCGCCACAGCTTTAAGCAGCTGCGCATGCTCCCGCAGACGGCAATCACTTTCTGCCAGATGATCACTTTTTGGCACAACACTTGTAGCAAGGGGGCAAAACAATCGCATGAATGCTGCTGTTTGGCTGAGGAAGAATAAAAATGTCTTGGTAAGCCAATCACATGACCACTTCAAGATGACAGAGCAACAAGGTGATGTATAACAGCTTTTAAATTGTGTTCATAGGCGATGTAAAACCAGAGTCATGATAAACAATATACACGCGCCGTTTTTTCCTGAATAGTTTCGTCACATTTACTGTCTAAGGACAGCGCTAGCAAGCACTCTCTGCTTATGACCAAAAAAAAAAAAAAAACAACAAAAAAAACCACCCCTTTCATGTTGGTGGGAAAATGCACCATGTCGACCAATTAAAAAATGATATGCCGACATGACATTTGGTTCTTTAGGAAGAGGGGAAATATTTAGGAGTGAAGGCGAGAGAGGGAGAGAGAGAGAGAGAGAGCAGAACAAGAGAGAGAGAGCAAGTTTTGAGATGTGAGAGATTTGTAACGTTTACTATGTATCGAGTGTGTAGTTAATATGTTGTATTGTGTAGTTAGTGTGTAGGGTTGTGGATAGTTTTGTCTTGTGTGTCAGAACAATGAGGCGACTGCTGTCTCCAGGTAGAAAACAGGAGTGATACACCTGCTGCTGTCAGACCATCAGGTATCAGGCTTGTGATTTTCTCCTTTATAGTGGAAAGAAATATTTCTTTTGAAGTGGCACAAATAATTTGTGTGGCATCTTATTGAATGCAGAACATCTAATTGTTATGTAAATAGTTTGAAATGGTTATATAAAAAAAAGGGTAAAAGGTAAATGGATGCTAATAACGTTGTTGTTTGGAAAACTTGTGCATATGATTTTAAAATTGACAATTTATATTTGCATTTAAAGTTATGAAATATGATTCAATAAACATGTTTGCGGTTGTTACAGTAAAAAATATAACTTTTTCTACTCGGATTTCTTTTTGTCTGATTTTAGATCAATTGTGTTAATACAGTGTGCCAAAATGAAAACATAACTATAAATTCAGATATGTGAGGTTGTGCTGGAAAGGATGATACCAAACAAGGCAAAGTAAATAGTTTTTAAAGGTGAAATGTTGAGGGGAAACTCAAAAGTAGTTAAAAATGGCCATTTATACCCTGGACCCCAGAGGGTTAAACTTTTTTTTAAAAGTAACACATTAGTTACTTTTAAAGTAATTAATTACTTTTAGAATCTTGTAACTCAGTTACTAACTCAGTTACTTTTTTTATGAAGTAACTTATAACTATAATTAATTACTTTTTCAAGGTAACTTGCCCAACACTGACAGTTTCACCATTTATTTTTCTCACCTGGCTTATTCCAGCTTTATTTGATAGACACAGTGAAGGAAGGACAGGAAAGCACGGACAGAGAGAGAAGTGGGAAGACATGCGCCAAATGCACCTATTATTTTTGTCAACTTCTTGTCATGGTTGAATGATGGAATGATGGTAGAATCTAAGTTAAAGAAGAAGAAGAATCTAAGTTAAAAAAGAAACTGGGAAAAGATACTTTTTGAATGTCATCTTGATGTCCTTGTCAGACTTTTTAGTTTAAGTTTGCACTAGGAATTGTTTTGCATGTAATCTTCCATTTCAGTCAGTAGAAAATCTTCATGTTTTGTATTCATTTCTGATATATTTCTTTTTGTGGGAATAGATCAGCTGTTAATGATCAATTGTTTTTCCATAAATCCATGTGTGATTAGTAACAAACTGTTTATTATAATGAAATGACTGAACAATCAATCATTTTTGTGTTTTAATTAGATATAATTTACTCTACTTTCTCTGTATTGTTTAAATTACAAATATGATATGAATATCATTTAAACCAAGGGGCAAATCTTGGTTCAGAGTTTTTGTGTTGCTCAGCTCCCAGTAATAATGTCATACATACAGTGGGTTGCAATTAATATTAACCCTTTAAGACCTACCATAGAACCAAGTCCGCCAGAGCTTATATTATATTTTTACATGCTGTGGAGCCATTTTTGGGAGCATTTCAAGTTGCTATACATCAATACAACCATTATAGCCCAGATTTTAATAATATGTATTCATTAAGTGCATAGTAATTACATAAATTGCAAAAAAGTGCAATAAACTACAAAAAAATTGAAAATCGTTTTTGATTTTTTAACATATATTTGTAGTTAGAGAAATTTAAGAGGCTTATCCCTCAAAACTGTAAATACAAAAAAGTTGCACAAAATAGTTTCCCACCACAGGAAATTTATTTTGAGTGTCTTCATAGTTTTATTTTTGAAATACACCAATTTTTATACACTGCAGGAAAAACGAAAATAAATATTATACTGCAAATTTGCAAAAAAGCAGCATATGCATCAAAATTAACTATTTCCAGCAGTGCAATATGAGTCCTAAGCATCCCAGAAACGACACAGAAAGTCATAAAGTCAAAGATAACTTTTAAAAAGAGCAGTATAGGCCCTGAGGCCCTGATCGCAAAAAAGACTACATTTCCGCGAAAATGACGTCACTTCCGGTTTCGGGCAGGTAATGGCGGAAATGCAAAAGTTCGCGCTGACGTCTATTCCAACGTAGGAAGTGTTATGAACAGCTGATCGGATCGGTAAAGCGTGTTTCTGGAATATTATGTTTTTGTTCCTGCAAGCGCTTTTTATGCAGTTTTTGCAAAGCTTTATGTGGAAGGAAACCGTGACCTAGGACAAGCTGATGGCATAAGATGTAAGTACAACTCCTCCGGTTTCATATGCAAAAAAAATTTTTGCGCTAGCTTACGTGGTTGCAGTGCTACTGGGATTTAAAAATAGTTACGCAAAACAGAGCGTTCCCGCTCCGATCGGCTCTAAAGGGTTAAAGGAACGTGATACTTGTAGTTAATCCTTTTCTCATTTGCAAACCTGATTTCAGTTTGGTACATACTATGTTACCTTTAAAAGCAGCATAAATAGCTCAGTAAGCTATTGCTGTGTCCAAGAGTAATTCACAGTGAATAATCACAGATTTATATATAACACACCAGTTTAAAGGTGGAGCCTTCAGTTATCAAAACTGAGACAAAAAAATAAGTTAAATAACAATTTGTCAAGACAAAAAAGAAAGACGCACAACATTGTTTCAGTCTCTAAACACATCCAAATCCAATTTATTTACATAGCACATTTAAAAACATAAAGTTTGCCTAAAGTGCTGTACAGAAACAAAGGGGTAAAACACAAGATAAAACCAATGACACTGACATAAACACATAATAATACACATAATGAACATATCAACTCACACCAGTATAAATGACAAAAGGTATGTTTTCAAAAGCAACTTAAAAACAGGAAACGAAGATGCCTGTCTAATATTTGAAGGCAGTATATTCCAAAGTTCGGAAGCCATAATTGAAAAGGCTCGTTCTCATCTACTAGCCCAGATTTTGGGACAACCAAAATCAGCTGGTCAGCTAATCTAAGGGCCCGCGAAGGATTTTAAGGCTGAAGTACCTGAGAAAGGTATGGGGGAGCAAGACCATTTAGGCATTTACAAACCAGCTTTAGGACTATGAAATTAATTCTAACATGAACAGGAAGCAGATGAAGAGAGGACAGGATACCAGTCAAGAGGCAGGCAGCAGCATTTTGAACGAGGTGAAGACGTGCAAGGGATCCTTGGCTGACTCCAACATAAAGTGCATTACGGTCATCAAGCATAGTTGAAATAAAGCCATGTATTACCTTCTCCATGTCATGTCTTGACAAAACTGGCTTAAGGTTTGCTATTTCCCTTTGCTTTATTTATTTATTTATTTATTTTTTTTATTTTTGCAACACAGAACGAATGTATTTATTCAATTTAAAATTCAAGTCCATAATGACTCCCATATTTGTCCCATGTTGTCTGATATAAGACACAAGGCCACCACAATTCCCAAGTGGGTTGCATGGAATCTTATTAGGTGTAAATACAATCACCTCTGTTTTACTCTCATTGAAACTCAAAAAGTTCAGAGCCGTCCAAGCTTTGACATCTTTAAGGCAGTTCAGAAGGATTTGGATGGAGCCTGGGCCATTTGGTGCTAAAGGCAAATTAATTTGGCAGTCGTCTGTGAAGCAGTGAAAGGATATTTTGCGTTTTCTAAAAATAGACCCCAAAGGGAGCAGGTATAATGAAAAAAGAAGAGGGCCAAAAATTTAGCCCCGGGGCACCCCACAAGAAAGGGGGGCTGAGGCGGACTCAAAATTTTCAACATTAACTCTGAACGTTCTGCCACTCAAATATGAACGAAGACAAACCAGTGCTGCACCTTTGATGCCAACCGGGTGTTCCAAATGGGAGATAAGAATATTGTGGTCAATGGTATCAAACACTGCAGTAAGATCTAAAAGCCCAAGGATCACAGAACTTCCACAGTCATTAGCTAAAAAGATATTGTTAAAAACCCATAAAAGTGCTGTTTTAGTGGAGTGGAGATGTTTAAAACCTGACTGAAAAACTTCCATGATACCATTAGTATCTAAAAACATATTCAATTGGGTATGTTGTGGAAGTTTTCCATTAAATAAAGCCTGCAGAAAAGCGGTGAGCGGTAGCTAACATTCTTTAATCACAAACTAATAACAGAAAACCAAGCTTGGTGGAGAGCATGCATGATCGTGGGGCAGACGGTCAGCAGAGTCTCTCTGAGCCTAGCATGGCTCTCAGTTAAATACCTTCTTCTGCCTCTATCTCGAAGAGACAAAAGATTCTTCCTGTGGAGTCGTCTGCTTCCCCCAACTTCCTTACCAGACCCCCACTATCTGTCTAACTGCGTGAGTGTGAAACTGTCACGGCTGGCGGAGTGAGCCGTGTGGACTGGAGGAAAAGGAGGACCCAAAATGCAGCAAACTGATGATACGAGTGAAGTTTATTTACACGGTGGCAGTGGCAAAAACAGGCAATGAAGCATGAGTAATGACAAACCTAAACTGGGAGAAACTAAAGAGCAAACCTGAAATCTACAAAACGGAGAGCGGAGCAGAGAGACGCAGACTAAGGAACAGGATACCAAGAAACACAGACGAGCCGACAACGAACACAGACCGACACCCACTAAATATACACACACAAGGTAATGAGGAGATGACATGCAGGGGTGGACACAGCTGACACTAATGGACATGATGAGAGGCAGACCTACAAAGTAAAACCGGAAACACACAGACTGTTTTGCAACAAAAACGCAGGGACCTGAACGGAGCACAGAGGGGAGACACAGGTAGGGATAATAAACACGACAACCAACCCAAAGAATTAATACAGAATCAGAATAAACACCAAACACAAGATGAACCCAAAAAGAAACACAAAACGCTGGGTCAACGACCCAGGATCATGACAGTGACATGCTAAAATCCAGTGGCACCAAGGTATTATACAATAAAATAATGTGAATAATACATAAATAAAAGAAATTTCTATACAATTCCACCCTTTGATTCTTAAATCAAACCTTAAGAATCACATTAATAACAACATTTCTTTCCTGACATTCTGTATATCACATCAACATTATTGTACACTTAAAGCAGTTTCACACTGTGTATCCTCACTTCAATTCTCCTACCACCCTTTGTTCATCTTTAATCATCCTCACAATCTAAGTTCTCACATGCAAATGGCAACAACAATGATACAAATAAAAGCCCTCTCCAGAATGGTAAATGGCCTGTATTTGTATAACTCTTTACTAGTCCCTAAGGACCCCAAAGCCCTTTACACATTCAGCCATGCACCCATTCACGGCAAGCTACATTGTAGCCACAGCCACCCTGGGGCACACTAACAGAGGCGAGGCTGCCGGGCACTGGCCACTGGGCCCTCTGACCACCACCAGTAGGCAAACATGGGGTTAGTATCTTGCCCAAAGCATGCAGCCAGGAGGGATCTGGGATGAACCACTGACCTTCTGATTAGTGGCTGACCTGCTCTGCCACCTGAGCTACACCCACCCCAGACAATTGAACTACACAGCAAAAGCATTGAACTCCAAGTAGGCAAAGTTCTTTGTGTTACTCATATATGAGGGAGAGAACCACGACAAGCGCCGAAACTATTTTGTGCAACTTTTTTGTATTTACAGTTTTGAGGGATAAGCCTCTTAAATTTCTCTAACTAGAATTATATGTTAAAAAAGTTTGTTGCACTTTTTTGCAATTTATGTAATAACTATGCACTTTATGCATACATATTATTAAAATTTGGGCTATGATGGTGTTATTGATGTATAGCAACTTGAAATGCTCCCAAAAATGGCACTACAGCATGTAAAAATATAATATAAGCTCTGGCGAACTTGGTTCTATGGTAGGTCTTAAAGGGTTAACAAATGGTTCAGCCCATAGCAGGACTGGCTTTTTTCTTGTTTTCAGTAGCAAGGAATGCTTATGATTGTGCCAGAGCACATTTTGAACAACACCTTGGGAATTTCGGATTTTACACAGGTGGTTGGATGTTACACTCTGGAAATGAAAGGAAGGTGAGTGTTATTAACCCTCTGTGGTCCATGGACAGGCTGCACCTCCAAATCACATGATTGATTTAAGCTGACATAGCAAAAAGCTGCAGCCACGCTGAGTCTCTATTTCAGCCCACATTGAAAGTTCGGTCTTCAAAGTTTTTAAATTTTAATTACAGGCCAGTAAATTTCAGAGTTATGATAATATATATAAGCCACGCTTTTTTCTAAATACTGTCGTCATGTTTTTGTGTGTGTGTTAAGCATTTTATAAGGACAGCGCAAAAACAGTAAAGAAAGGAAAAAAAAAAGCCACCTCTTTCCTATCGGTGGAAAAATGCACCATGTCGACCAATTAAAAAAAAAAGTCAACACGTGGGATTGAGTTGTTTAGGAAGAGGGGAAAGTTTGGGGGGTGACGGTAACGGGAGCGAGACAGAACGAGCGAGAGAGAGAGAGAGAGAGATGTGGGAGATTTGTGACGTTTAGTGTGGCGTGTATACTTAGTGTATTGTGTTGTCTTGTGTAGCTGTTCTGTTGTGTAGTCGTTTTGTTTTGTGTGTCAGTGCACTAATGAATGTCACAAAGGCACATTGCAGTGTAAACACTGTCACTAAGTAGAAATCCAGCAGAGTGATACACCTCCTGTTGTCATGCCTGCAGGCTTATCCCTGTGCTGTTCTCCTCTGTCTTTTGGTGGACAAACTTTTTTTTTTTTTTTTTTACTGGCACACATCATTTGTGGGGCATCTTATTGGGAAACCTGATTGTTCTCTTACTTTAGTTTTAGTAATATTTTTAATGGTTGTAGAAAATGAAAAAAACGGCAGGTGTATTGGCTGTATTTTTAGACAAATAGTTGTATATGTTTACAAAATGTACAATTTATATTTGCATTTCAAGTTATAAAAATTTACTCAGCATGTCTGTGTTTTTTTTACAGTAAAAAATACTACTAGGATTTTAAGTTCTTTTCAGATCAGTAATACTAATGCAGTATGTCAGTGAAAAAACAACAAAATTCAGTTGAGTTGAAAAGAATGATATCAAACAAGGCAAGGGGAAAAAAATGAAACAATTTGAGGATGAAATACAAACGTAAACTCAAAAGGAGTCAAAAATGGCCGGTTGTATTTCAGACCTCAGTGGGTTAATACAACAAATCATGAAAAATTAGGTTTAAATTTTTGTTCATGACAGTGCAGATTTCTGACGTTTTGTGTAATTTAAGCATCTAACAATGTAATTGTTTTCTAATAAAAAACAGTGAAACTTAAGCTAGACTTGTGTTTGTAAACAAACCACCCCATGTTGTGTAGCTTTTGTATCATTTTAACCATATGTAACCACCTGCATCTGTGTTTGGGGGAGGGGGGCTTTGATTTTGCCACCCCATTTGATTTTTTTGCCACCCTCATGCCACCCTAAGAAAATTTGTCTAGATCCGCCCCTGCCTCTGACTTTTGCTGTTTTGCTTCCACCACACTTCATGCACAGCTCTCTCTCTCTCTCTTGCTCTCTCAGTATACTTCAAGAACAGTTTCCGGTCTAAAAATCTGTTTTCTGTTCGCTTGCTTGTTACGCACAAGTCTACCGTTGTTTACAGCACTGTCGGCCGCTGTTTTTTTCCCTTTACTTACTTCCGAAAAGAAAGTCTCATATCTGGGCCCTGTTCCAGGAAGCCGGTTTAGTGGAAAAACTGAGTAAGTATACCCTGAGTTAACGAAAACTCTGGGTCTTCGGTTTCACAAAGCGAGTTCAGCTGAAGCCTGACTGAGTCACTATGACGACACACGCCGTGAAGCTAACCTGCCCCCTAGTAGGTTTACTACAACTAACCCTGACTGTCTCCGCCCCTTTGTCGGAAACCTGACAGTAGGAAGTGTCAGACATGGCGTGTCCCTTCCTTGAAGAGCCGGTAGATATCGAAGCCCAAATTCTCCGCAGAGCTCTCCGCCGGGAGAGAGTGATTCGAGCGCGTCTGGACATTTTATCATTACCTGATGATTTTCTGTGCGAACGTTACCGTTTCTCAGCACAATCTATAAGTTATTTGAATAACATCCTCAGGCCATATATTACGCATGTGACACATCGCGGACATCCTCTCAGTTCTGTACATATTATTTGTATTGCACTTCGGTTTTTTGCAAACGGGAGCTTTCTGTATAATATTGATGACGCTGAGCACGTTTCCAAGGCTACCGTCTGTCGGGCAGTCAGGAATGTTACAGTTGCACTGAAACGTCTCCTGCACTCGTTTGTGGTGTTCCCCGGTCATAGACCCACAAGATTTATCAAAGAGGGATGCCACAAAATTGCAGGTATCAAGGTGACCAAAACGTAATGTATGATGTGGTGATACTTGAACTACTACTTAAATTATACATGTATTTTCAGGGTTCCCAGGCGTGATTGGCTGTATAGATGGCACTCACATTCCAATCATTGCTCCTTCAGTAAATGAAGGAGACTATGTGAACAGGAAGTCTTTCCACAGCATTAATGTACAGGTACATAGTTCCCTGTAGCATTTCAAACTAACATATTATTTCGTTTTAGTAATGGATGCTAATTTGTGTTCTCTGCACTGTGAAGATCATATATGATGCTGCCAACATTATCACAAATGTGGAAGCCAAGTGGCCAGGCTCTGTCCATGACTCACAAATATTCCGTGAATGTACACTGAGCACAAAATTTGGACATGGTGAGTTGAGAATACTTTAAAATATATAAAGACCAATTGCTTCAGGGACATTTGAACTGAAGTGTATCCTTCTGTCGTAGGAGAGTTCACTGGCTACTTGCTTGGTGATAGGGGGTATCCATGTTTACCCTATTTGCTTACCCCTTACCCTGACCCTGAACCGGGCCCACAGCAGCGATACAATCTGGCTAATTGCAGGACAAGAGCCAGAATTGAAATGACTATCGGAATGCTTAAGGCCCGGTTCCAGTGCCTGCAAAGACTCAGGGTCACCCCAGAAAGGGCATGTGACATTATTGTGGCATGTGTGATTCTTCACAACATTGCCACAATTAGAGGAGAACACTGTCCTTCTGAACCAAACATCAGCAGTGATCCAAACCATGAACATCCTGACCCTCCCACGGACATACAAGATGGAAGCGCAGTCAGAGACACCATATGTCACAATCATTTCTTTTGACCCATCACCTCAACATGTTGAAAGAAGAATAAACAGATGTTTTGTTCAACTGGCTTTATTGGTCGCCTGTGTTTCCTGTACACAAAGTATTAAAAGATGTAAACCTCATAAAGTGTCTCTGTTGCTTCCTCCTCTGTAACAGCTGTCAATGTTTCTTCATTATTTTCCTGTAGTAAAGAAATAAACAACATTGCTGTTCTACTGTAAACTCATGTAATCTGTGGAGTATTACTCACAACTGCATGTTGGTCTGGCTCAACAGGAGGCTGCACCAGATGCAGTACACCACCACCATCAACTGATAGAATATGAGGTTTATACAGGTCACTTATAACTTACAAGGGACCAAATGGCAATTAACAAACATACCAATCACCTTACACTTCATTGTCATTATGCTCTCAGAGACAACCAAGACTGAGGGAAGGCAAAATCAGTAGGACAATAACTTGACTACAAAATAATCCATTATGGTAAAGAGTTTATCAAATGAATGAGCAGCACTGCAAAGGTGACTGTGAAGAAAGGATGTATGCACATCATGTATTATTTTGAATTTACCCCCTATGTAGGCACTTGTGTCTTGCGGGGTTATTGACTCAGAGGATGTCCCCGCAGAGATGCCTTCGGCCACAGGGCGCCCACTGTTTTGGCTGAGGGCCAACTGCTCAGCCTCTGTGAGTGGTGGTGGTGGAGGACCCCCACCTGTTTTTCGGGCCTCCGCTTTTTTTCTGTTGGCTATAACTGGCCACATTTGAGCATACAGAGTAAGCAAATATGTACTTGTAATGTGCTCAGATAATTTCAATAAGTGCTTACAGAAAGGAAATTAATGTAGCCTCTAACTGCAATTGATTTACATGGGACAAACAGACCAAGCACTATGACTCATAATACAATTACACCTTACCTGTTTGGACTATATTTTTATATTTCATTTTTACTTGCTGCCAGGCACGTTTGGGGCCTGTTGGGTTGCACCTGCGCTCACATCACATCACAAAATAAAATGTATAAAATAACAAATAAAATAACATGATAAAATAACGTGTTAAATGGGTGGAAATCCCTAGATCAATGTTTATATTAACACTCACGCATTGACTCTGTCGGCTATGTTTTGCCATGCATGCTTCCTTTCTTTCGCAGCTGTGGCTGTGTTACTTTTTTCCGCGGAATTTGCATGTTATCGGCATATGCTGCCATCAGAATTTCGGCGTCAAGCGCTGTAAAATACATTGACCGCGCCTTCTTTCCCTCCGTCTCCATGGTGACTCGCTTAATCTGTGCTCCGCTTATCAGGGCTTTATGTATCCTCGTCCGCGCGCTTCACTTGGGGTTAAAGCAACTCCGCGTTGACTGAACTAATTGTTATCAGCCTTTCTGAAACCGAATATTCCGAGTTGGACAGTTCGGGGTTACTCAACCCTGCGTATCGTTTTTCACTCTGAGTTTTCTAAACCGGCTTCCTGGAACAGGGCCCTGCTTCTGAACAAATGTAAACTTTTTAAAATTATGCAAAATGCAAAACGCTCAGCTGTGTCTCTAATAAAACCGCTGTAACTTCAGAGGTAATGTTCATATGTTGATTAATGGTTTTCTTTAGTTTTTGATGTACTGCAGAATATTTTTATAAAATCCCAGGCCAGGAAAATCACCTTCATGTTTTTCTGTGTTAGATCTTTAACGGTAGTGAAAGCAGCAATTCTGTCATGAACAAGTCCAAAATCACATCCATATAAACTTGTTAACACATTTTTAAAGATAGCCCCCAGAAATAACTAAAAGAAAAAGTTAGTTTGAGAATATATTTGCAAATATTTCACAAAAAACTGACCTTAGCAGCAAATAAAAGAAAGTGCTTATAGTTGATCCTGTCATCTCTTACATATAACATTTGTATTAATTACACAATTGAAAATGTAAACTAAATTAAGACTACCTGAAAAAAACAACACGCTTTTATGAATAAACAGATTTACACAAATATAACTTGTGTAATATTTTACAACGGTTTCAGCTTCTGTACAAGTATTTACCTGTACAAGATTTCAACTAAGTTGAGCCTTAAATGACATTGTTACATAACTAATACCAAACACCTACATGAATTTTAATCTTCATTTTAAACATGTAAGCAGGACATTAAGGTTGACTTAGAACATATTGCTAAAAATCATCAGTAAAAATTTCTTACAACATGATACCAAAAGGAAAAATTATCCTGCATTGCAGTCACATGAGGGGAAAGCAATAAAAACATAAGCAGTATAACGTTACTGAACACAAAATGAAAAACTGCAAAGAATTGCAGAAGTGCAGTCTTTGACTTCTCAATGAAACAGATGGTTTTTGAAAGCAAGGACTTTAGAGAGTTTAGCTCCATCCAGTTCCATGAAAGCCTTCTGGAAAACGTCAAAGTTGTAGCGAAGGTCCGCAGGGTAGGCAAGGTTTAATGCATACATGAGTCCAAATAGCATTATCACAGCAAATGCTACATTATCCAAATTCTTCGCCACCCTGATGCCTGCAAGGACAACTCTTGTTCATCTGCTGAAGCTTGCTCTTTAAGAAGATAAATTCAAACAGTGGTGTCTTCAACAGTCGCAGCAGATGGCCGCCCCTCCCTGAGCCTGGTTCTGCCGGAGGTTTCTTCCTGTTAAATGGGAGTTTTTCCTTCCCACTGTCGCCAAAGTGCTTGCTCATAGGGGGTCATATGATTGTTGGGTTTTTCTCTGTATCTATGAAGCGCCTTGAGGCGACTTTTGTTGTGATTTGGCGCTATATAAATAAAATTGAATTGAATTGAATTGAACAGTCTCACTGATGGCACGTTCTTCCATGCCCTGTAAAAAAGAAGCCATGTCATTTCATGCCAAGTAAGTAATATGACACTGTGGAAAGTCCGAGAAAAAAAAGACAAGTACATACCACATACTCCCGGATAAGCATGCCAGGGTCTTCACCCATGTAGATACACACTCAGCATCAACATCTTCACACTGAAATGTAATGTATGTAATTAGCATCTTCATTCAGCCTTGTCCTTCATTTAAGTTTTAATAGTGTACTTTACATGAATGTTTTTAAACTAAAGGCACACAAATTAATAATAGGTTGACAAAGTGAAGGTTAAAAACACAAGCAGATGTAAAAATACAAAATGAGAGAATTTATCATGGGAAAACATTTGAAATCTTCCACAATTATAAAGTTTCATCCAAAGAGGATCATGTTAAGTGAATGTTCAGGCTTTATCACTTACATTATCCATTTATGCCACAATTCTTTTCAGTATTAGTCCAAGCTCACCTCTTGTGTTGACCAACTTCACCAGGTTGTTCAAGTGGAGAGCCAGCTGAGCCAGGAACTTTGTCTGAGGGGGGGTGGTGGCAATTCTCTTAAACTCAGCGTTGATCTGAAAACATGAGCACAGAGGAATGAGCTTCAAAGGTGTAATACCTGGAAGAAGGCTGCAATCACTCATGCTGAAGAAATGGGCTGTCAAATAACAACTGTGCCTTAACCATTTTAGGCTAATACCGCAAGAACTCCGTGTATGAGGCAAACCTTACCTCATGGACATCAAATAGAGCAGGCCATCTTGCCATGAAAGCCTCCACCATTGGTGCATCACGAACATCTTCATGTCTTCTGTATGAAAAAGTCTTTTCCATCTTGAGTTTCACCAACTCTGATACTCTTTTTTTAATGTCCATGTGGTGGGCTTTGGCATGTCAATAGCTCTAAGAGTCCCTTTGTCTGCTACTTCTGAAACTGAGGTGAGGTTAAGAAACCCATTCCCAAACAAGGAATTCATAAACTGAAGTCTGAAACTGCCCTGAAGACAACACTGTCTCTTGACTTCAACAATGAGATCCTCAGTCCATTCAGGCGCTCCATTAGAGAGTGAGCCTTCGACAGGTTCCATCAGCCAAAACAGTCTTTAGGACCATAGGACTCTGTAGGCAAAAAAGAATTACATATTCAGAAAGAATCATTTCAGTTTAGTTTTCATAAAGCTATCCATACCCAATAGTCAAAGTTATAAAGATCAGACATAAAAAAGAAGAATTTATCTAATGACATACATGCAACTGAACCTATTACACTTATATGAACACCTTTTATTTCTATATGCTTTTTTTTAAAGTGTGGAGCAGGGAAATTATTTTACTGCTATTGTTAAATAATCATCATCATTACCATTGCATTAATAATATAATCTGCAGCATTGATATTGCATTCAGAGGTTTAAACAGTGTGTGTGTCTTTCAGAAAGACTAAAGTCACAGGCTGACAGGAAACTGCAGGCTTGCAGAGAGTTTGCAGAAGTGAAAGCAGAGTCTAAGTTATTCTGAGGAGCAGTTTAGACGAGGCTATTTGAATTACTAGGTTATTCAAATTGTCTTTTATACTTTTATATTCTTTTATTAAGTTTTCATTAGAGGTTCTTGATTAAAACATTTATTTAGTAGATGACATATACATAGTTTCAGTTAGGTTATTACACATAAGGATGAGCCTCTGTTCTGGTGAAAGGTCAGAAGTGCAACGGGTGAGATGAGAAAGCATTTAAGGACGAGACACAGACAGTTAGTAGGCGAAGAGGTGACATGGAGGCTGAGTGAGGTCAACACACACACACACACACATTAGTTAGACTTATTTATAGGTGAGGGGTTAGTCATGTCTAGTTGTAACTGCGAAGTTGTCTCTGTAAAAGAGGAACCGTTTCTTGTCGTTTCTGAAAATGAGGAACGAGGTCTTGCACGATGGGTGGCTGAACGGGAAGTCAAAAGGTTGACCGGAGGAATCGGCCATGAAAATAGAAGACGATGTTCTTTTGAACTGTGTTAAAAGTCATTGTGGTTTTGATTTGACGTATGTATATATTCTGTCTGTGACGTATGAAGGGGCGTCATTAATTCAAACCCTGATGCTATAAAAATCTGTGTATGCTTTGATTAAGTCGAAGATCAATTGCTGTCTGCGTACAGAGTGATCTTCCCACGCGTGTATTCATTAAAATCAATTGTTTGACCAAGATCTTCTGGACCTGGTTGTTTGTACTCTCCTTCCTCAATATTTGAACCTTAACATTTGGGGGCTTCGTCCGGTGGTTGAGGAGGGAGAGAATTGGGGGTGTAGACGGAGAAATTCGGTGGTCTGAGGTGGTCAGACGGGCAGACATGAATTCCAGTGGTCGAAGTGAGTGGGCATAAGCCGGCTTATCCAAAGGTAAGGCACTACCTGTTGAATTATTTCCAAAGTGTGCCAAATTGGACATGATAAAATTTAAGTCTACTCACTGAAATTACTGGTGGATGTCTGTTTTGATTTTGATGAAAAATCTCATGAGTTGAAGCAGTTAGAGTCTGCTAAGAAGAAGTTCAAGCAGTTAGAGTCTGCTAAAGCAGTTAGAGTCTGCTAAGAAGAAGTTCAAGCAGTTAGAGTCTGCTAAAGCAGTTAGAGTCTGCTAAGAAAAGTTTAAATACTGGGTTGAAGTCCCAAAGAAATTGAGTTAGAGTCTCAAGTAGTTTGGTAGGGGATTTGGTCATTTTGTGGGTTAAAGTCCCGGTTGGTCATTAGGTCAGACCTTTGTTGGTCATTTTGTGAGTTAGAGTCCCCATTGTCCATCAGGGTAGATCTGCCTCAGTCATACACTTGTTTTAGGTCTTGATTGTTGTTTCAAAGTATTGTTAATTATTCTAGAACGGCAGTTAGAGTCTGCTAGGAAGCGCAGAGCCCGGAGGTTACGCTCCCTCCTTGTCGTGGACGCGCGACATTGACCTCTCGGCGAAGAGGGATAGTTCAGTGTGGCTTAACTGTGGGGTACAGGGCATCCTGGAATTAAGCTAGGAGTTAGAGTCTCCTTACCGTTTGGAACAGTAGTCTGCGCTTTTTTGGCCAGCAGAAGTTGGACTTCGGGCGTGTAACTTTAACTATAAACTTCGGGGTAAGCCTTGGCTGTGAAACGCCAAAAAATAAAGCTTCAGGAAAAGTTTGGGTTGGTTGACGCTTTTAAATTAACTTAGGGATTTTAGAGATGAGGCCAGAAACAGTTAGAGTCTGATACTGGTTAATTGATCACAAAAAAGTTGGACTTTATCGGTTGGACCGTTAACTTAAATTTGTCGAAATTGGTTAGGCGCTAAAGCTGACAGATCTGACAGTGGCTGTAAATATAAGACGTCTTTGTGATATAAAATAAGAGAGTTTGGTGTGAGAGGAGGCTGTGTGTCGAGTCAGTAATGCACTGACTGCCTGCTGCTATTTTTAGACGGTGTGTGTGTGAGTGTGAAAATGCAAATTAGTACGCAGTGAACTGTTTAAACCACAGTTGGTTTTACAAATACCGCTGCAAACATTGTTGAGTGTGTGTTTAAAATGCCATTTATGTTTATTAGAGGACTATAAATAAAGTATTGAGTTGCCGTAGTGGATGTATAGTAATTGACTGAGTTTGAATGTAGATATATGAACATATTGAGTGCACTGTATATACTTAAGATTAACATATTACTTTCAGTAGCAACTTCTCTCCAGCAATAGTTGCTGGTGTGTTTTGTTTTTTCAATTTCTTGTGTGGGCGGTGAGGATTAATGGAGGTTTCAATTTTTCGTTTGTTTGTTTTTGACTTGCTCTTTCTGATTATGACAAGCATGTCTAAAATACTCTTAGGAAAGCGTGTTTTGAGTATATTCCTGAACTCCTGTCACAGTTTAAGGGTGAATGCTGTGGTTAGCAGGCTTTGAGGGATTGGGTGTGAGGTGTACAAAATAATAAATAATAATAACACTATGAAAAGTTGATAGTAGAGTGAGTGCAAGGCGGTGTGTGAGACGATTCTTGAAGTCTGAAAGAGCTCTGCTGAGCACGCTGAAGACTGTGATGTGAATGCTGACAAATGCAAAGAATTTAGTATATTTAAAAGAGTGTGAGTCAATCCAGTCCAAAAGCATAAAGAAATATTTTCCTATGGAAAATAAAAAATGAATGAGCTCATTTTGCTGAGGGTGGAGAATCTGATCACTTGCGCGGGAAGCTCCACTATTAGCAAAAAATATGGTGTGACTGCATGTGAGTGAATGTGTGACTGGATGAAGGTGAGAATGAATAAATGTGGACAAACAATTTGCTTTTACCAGAGAAAATTTCTGTTTTGTTGACTGGGGTTAGATTATGGTATTATAGTATATTGTTGGGAGAATGCCAAATGCTAAAGGGGAAACATTTTTTGATGTAACTCATGTTACCATTAATTGAAGAAACACATGACTGATAACTGTTCTGTTTTAAGTTTATTTTTATGACATAGATTGGATCATGAGTGGGGAAAACGGAGCATTTTAGTTTTGTATAGTATTTTGACACATGAAATGTGTCAAAATAAAGGGGGAATTTAGGGTTTAATAATTTAAATCTTTAATAATTTAGGATCATTTTAGGACTTTTTGGGGTTTTTGGTCATTTGGATATGGCAAAACTGAAACTGTTATTTTTATGTTAAGGTTAAAGGATTAAAGTGAACTGAATCCTGTTTAGAAGATACAATGCCGGTGTTTCAAAGCTGTGAATAAATCTTAGAGGGAAATTGTGGGACACGTTGACAAAAAGATATGCTTTGGGGAAAATTAGTGAGGGTTGTAGGAGTAGAACAGGTTTGATTTCTTTTTTGATTTCTAGAAGTAGTGGTTATAATGTAGGCTTACACATACAGATATTACATAGATTTATTTTTAGGATAAAGGGGAGAGCTTATACGTAGAAATGAATGTGTAGTGTGGAGCAGGGAAATTATTTTACTGCTATTGTTAAATAATCATCATCATTACCATTGCATTAATAATATAATCTGCAGCATTGATATTGCATTCAGAGGTTTAAACAGTGTGTGTGTCTTTCAGAAAGACTAAAGTCACAGGCTGACAGGAAACTGCAGGCTTGCAGAGAGTTTGCAGAAGTGAAAGCAGAGTCTAAGTTATTCTGAGGAGCAGTTTAGACGAGGCTATTTGAATTACTAGGTTATTCAAATTGTCTTTTATACTTTTATATTCTTTTATTAAGTTTTCATTAGAGGTTCTTGATTAAAACATTTATTTAGTAGATGACATATACATAGTTTCAGTTAGGTTATTACACATAAGGATGAGCCTCTGTTCTGGTGAAAGGTCAGAAGTGCAACGGGTGAGATGAGAAAGCATTTAAGGATGAGACACAGACAGTTAGTAGGCGAAGAGGTGACATGGAGGCTGAGTGAGGTCAACACACACACACACACACACATTAGTTAGACTTATTTATAGGTGAGGGGTTAGTCATGTCTAGTTGTAACTGCGAAGTTGTCTCTGTAAAAGAGGAAGCGTTTCTTGTTGTTTCTGAAAATGAGGAACGAGGTCTTGCACGATGGGTGGCTGAACGGGAAGTCAAAAGGTTGACCGGAGGAATCGGCCATGAAAATAGAAGACGATGTTCTTTTGAACTGTGTTAAAAGTCATTGTGGTTTTGATTTGACGTATGTATATATTCTGTCTGTGACGTATGAAGGGGCGTCATTAATTCAAACCCTGATGCTATAAAAATCTGTGTATGCTTTGATTAAGTCGAAGATCAATTGCTGTCTGCGTACAGAGTGATCTTCCCACGCGTGTATTCATTAAAATCAATCGTTTGACCAAGATCTTCTGGACCTGGTTGTTTGTACTCTCCTTCTTCAATATTTGAACCTTAACAAAAGTCACAATGTGGACTGATCCAATCTCATAGTCAACCAATGGATAAGTATCAAGGAATTCACAGAGTGAACCGAGAGTGTATATTCTTGTGGATACTGGGCTGAGCTCAAAAGCTCTGTCGTGCTCTCTGTACCAGCCACCAAGCTCTCTGACAATGTACAATATGCTGTGGTACAATGCAGATATGGTTTTTCAGTATTCTGGCAATCCACCTGCTGCCCTTTGGGCGAGTACCATTCCCTTTCTATAAGTTATGCCCTTTAATGTCACACACTGTGCAAGGTTGACCTCTAGAATGTCAGGGAATATGTACCTAATGACTTAAGCTATCTCCTCTTTAAGCAAATCCACTAGAAAGGCCGATACAGCTGAGACCTCTAATTCAGACTTGCCAAGAGATGGGGAGTTTAGATGGTAAGCTATCATCATCCGATGTTTTGACTTCTGTAATCATAAAGGTAAAAATTCCACCATCACAAAAACATTAATTTTAATTGAAAAAAAAATGTATTCCAGTCCAGAAGAGCATCAATGGTTTCCTTAAAGTACCAATCTTTCTGTCATTTATACATAATGTTTTGAGAAGCAGCTCACATATGTTCTACACAAAGTAGAAAAAAAAGAGGGGGGGGGGGGGGGGTAAAGGGTCCTATTTTTTGTTAGGACGATGTTGGAAAATTCACAATACATCACTTAATAAGACATACTCTGTTGAACAAACGTATCTCCTTGTAGATATCTGCTGTATTATTTGGGCTTGACCAATAGAATAGTCAAGTAAGTGACACTTCACCTAAAACAATGACTAAATGGAAAAATTATTTGGCATTTATGGGCACAGGTTCTTAAACCCACGTCTAAGGTGGCAGGATCCTTATTATAACTTGAGTGCGTGTCAGCAGCAAGAATTAAGGTATGGCACTGTGCTCCCAGCTTCTTAAACTCTGACGGTTACAGCCGGACTAATTAGCCACTGTAGCCATAACTAGCACGAGTAACACAAACACTATTGCTCGCTCAGTGATGTTTTAACTTGCTAAGCCATCAAAAGCATCAGTGCTCTCTGTCACATGCATAAATTCCATATCTGACCGACAACAGCTGCAATTTGTTACTATTTTTCAGCTTTAGCCACAAAGCTAATACCAACTTTAGCTAGCACTGTAAAAACAACATGCAGATGCATTACAGATTACTTTTCATATAGCATGCACTACAACAATTCTGTGAAAACGTACCCAACTAAAACAAATGTATTTAAATTACTTACCTTCTCAGTATGACTGACTCAGTGCCAAAGTTTGCATGTGGCTAAACAGTCTTCCAGAATCTGGCGGTCAATTTGCTCTCCTTAAATTATGTTGTTGTCTTATTGGATAAGACTCTAGGTCTTATTATCCAATCATATTTAGTTGTTGTCTTTGAATATATTGCATCATTTCTGGTTGTGGTCAAACATGATTACAATGGTTTTAGTATTCTAATTTAGTCACTTTAAATCAATGCAAGAAAAATGAGTAGTCTCAGTATTGTTTATAATCAAGTAAATGGTACTTTATTTAATCATGTAAATAAGAGAAACATGAAAGGCTTGTGTAGCATTAACTAAATTCATTTGTGCAAATTCAAAAGCCTGCCAATTCCCATTTTTTTCAGCTGCATGTAATCCAACTAGCTGCACTTTGTAAAATGACAGATGTTCAGAATTGTGGCTATCAAAACCAGTGTTGGGACTAACGCGTTATTAAGTAACGCGTTACAGTAACTACGTTATTATTGTGGTAACGAGCATGGTAACTAGTTATTATGCCAAAATCAGGAACATGTTACTCGTTACTGGGATTTAGATAGGCTCGTTATTCATTACTTCGTGTGGTGGCTATTGCCTGCAGTCTATCTGGGTCAGATATGAACCAAGTTTAGTTGGAGTTTATTTTCGTTGTGCTGACTTTTTCGTACTGCGTGCTAGCTAGCATGACAGGGTTTCTATACAGCTGGGTGGTGCTATGTTACTGATGTTGAACTTTATTTTGTTCATACGGTTAATTATTAGAGTTGCCAACCGTTCCCTAAAAAACGGAATCGTCTCATATTCAGAGAAATTATTACGCGTTTCGTATTTAGGTGAAATGGAACAGTTTGTCCCGGACTTCAGCTACAATGAAAAAGACACAAAGCTGGAGTTATTCTGTGTCTTTGTTGCACAGCTGCCTCTTCTTCTCTCATTCTCTCTCCCTCCCTCTCCTGTTGCTACTTTAATCATGAAACTGATCAATGATCAGCTGATCGGCTTTTCCCTCTTGTTTATTTATCGTCCGCTTTGCGCCAGAAAGAGGAAACCACGTTAAACAACAGCAGCACGTTTGATCAGCTGGTCTGCTGGTCATGGTATCGGTTTGGGTATCTGGTGAGAGGGAAACATGTACAGTGGGGCAAAAAAGTATTTAGTCAGCCACAGATTGTGCAAGTTCCCCCACTTAAAATGATGACAGAGGTCAGTAATTTGCACCAGAGGTACACTTCAACTGTGAGAGACAGAATGTGAAAAAAAAATCCATGAATCCACATGGTAGGATTTGTAAAGAATTTATTCGTAAATCAGGGTGGAAAATAAGTATTTGGTCACCTCAAACAAGGAAAATCTCTGGCTCTCACAGACCTGTAACGTCTTCTGTAAGAAGCTTTTCTGTCCCCCACTCGTTACCTGTATGAATGGCACCTGTTTGAACTCATCATCTGTATAAAAGACACCTGTCCACAGCCTCAAACAGTCAGACTCCAAACTCCGCCATGGCCAAGACCAAAGAGCTTTCGAAGGACACCAGGAAAAGTATTGTAGACCTGCACCAGACTGGGAAGAGTGAATCTACAATAGGCAAGCAGCTTGGTGTGAAAAAATCAACTGTGGGAGCAATCATCAGAAAATGGAAGACATACAAGACCACTGATAATCTCCCTCGATCTGGGGCTCCACGCAAGATCTCATCCCGTGGGGTCAAAATGATCATGAGAACGGTGAGCAAAGATCCCAGAACCACACGGGGGGACCTGGTGAATGACCTGCAGAGAGCTGGGACCAAAGTAACAAAGGTCACCATCAGTAACACACTACAACGGCAGGGAATCAAATCCCGCAGTGCCAGACGTGTTCCGCTGCTGAAGCCAGTGCATGTCCAGGCCCGTCTGAAGTTTGCCAGAGAGCACATGGATGATACAGCAGAGGATTGGGAGAATGTCATGTGGTCAGATGAAACCAAAGTAGAACTTTTTGGTATAAACTCAACTCGTCGTGTTTGGAGGAAGAAGAATACTGAGTTGCATCCCAAGAACACCATACCTACTGTGAAGCATGGGGGTGGAAACATCATGCTATGGGGCTGTTTTTCTGCCAAGGGGACAGGACGACTGATCCGTGTTAAGGACAGAATGAATGGGGCCATGTATCGTGAGATTTTGAGCCAAAACCTCCTTCCATAAGTGAGAACTTTGAAGATGAAACGAGGCTGGGTCTTCCAACATGACAATGATCCAAACCACACCGCCCGGGCAACAAAGGAGTGGCTCCGTAAGAAGCATTTGAAAGTCCTGGAGTGGCCTAGCCAGTCTCCAGACCTCAACCCCATAGAAAATCTGTGGCGGGAGTTGAAAGTCCGTGTTGCTCGGCGACAGCCCCAAAACATCACTGCTCTCGAGAAGATCTGCATGGAGGAATGGGCCAAATACCAGCTACTGTGTGTGCAAACCTGGTGAAGACCTATAGTAAACGTTTGACCTCTGTTATTGCCAACAAAGGTTATGTTACAAAGTATTGAGTTGTATTTTTGTTATTGACCAAATACTTATTTTCCACCCTGATTTACGAATAAATTCTTTACAAATCCTACCATGTGGGCCACTTACCAACTTAGTTGAAGAGAATCTAATTGTTCTTCCGTTCCTGTCGTCCTGTCACTACACGCCACTCGCTTGGAGTACCAATCTGGTGAAAGGGGATAAACTTCACGGCACACCTGATAATTTCTTATGTTACACTTATGTGCTGTGCCACGTTGTTGGAAACGCTCCCTTAGAGGCTGCTGTTTGTTTATCTGTTTGTGAGCAAGCTTATGAAGACACTGTAAAACACTATATATAGTGAAACAATTTAGGTTTTAATGTGGTTTGACAAAAAACGGGGACTGGCCTTGGTAGATTTTGTTGTGTCCTCTCAGTTTAAATAAAGCATTCCTGGCTCCTGTCGGTAACCTTGGTCTTGCAGCTGAATGTTTCACGGACCCTGAAACAAAACCTGCCCTTCAACAGGCAAACATCATACTGAGAAATGTCCCCATAATTCAAAGATGTCCTCATTTGATCGTTTAAAGCTGATGTCCTCTCATGGTTTGAAAGACAAGTGCACACACGGACTCTTTTGTCAGTAAGGAGCTGCGGGACTGCCCTAACGGTGCGTGAATGTGATGTTATTGGCCTGCTGACGTTCTCAGGACGGCCGGAGCGAATCAGGAGCAAGGGTGAGGGAGTTACCATGGCAATAAAAACACACCATGACAACAAAATTTGCTGGTTTTCTTTGAGTTTTCTTTTAGCCACAAAGAAATTGTCTTTTTATTCCTACATATTATTTTTTATTTTAATTTGAAGATGGCAGAGGGGTGGAGCTTCTGGAGTATCGCTGGCTACAATTGGAGGAGGGACGAGTGAGCAGCCAGTCATGGTGAAACTTTTCTCCACGTCTCAGCCAGAAACCCACCTGAAGCTGTACCACGTGTGAGCAACCGTAGCTTTGACCCGTGAACATGTGAATGTGTGACTACAGCACATTTTTCTTTGTTTACCCGTCCTCCGTCGCAGTGTCCGGGGTTGTTTGTACACGCTGAAGGTGGTCAGGGCCTCGGATCAAGGTCACAACTGCTTCTACCTGACCAACACCACTACACACAGGTTACTGCACAGGTACACGCTGTGTGACGAAGCAAGATTCACATTTTCAGTTGCAGCGTTTCTCCCATACCCCCCCTGGCGGTCAATGTTGTGTGTCAACTCTGTCCTCGCTCCTGATTGGTCGACGCCAG
>NW_024387068.1:60719-126918 GCF_900408965.1 Simochromis diagramma
AGAACCTTTATTCCTCCTCTCATCAGAACACACAGATCCGCTGCAGTTCGCCTACAGATCCAACAGATCCACAGAGGATGCCACCGCCCACGTCCTACACACCACTCTCAGCCACGTGGACAAGAAACAGGGTAACTATGTGCGAATGCTGTTTGTTGATTACAGTTCAGCGTTTAACACAATCGTGCCCTGCAGACTGTTCACAAAGCTGAGGGATCTGGGACTTAACAGCCGTCTGTGTGCATGGGTGTTGGACTTCCTCACTGGCAGAACTCAGGTGGTGAGGGTGGGCAGGTGCTTCTCCAACAGCATCACCATCAACACAGGAGCACCTCAGGGATGTGTCCTCTCGCCACTGCTCTACTCCCTCTATACTTCAGACTGTGTGGCCACCCATGGCTCCAACACCATTGTGAAGTTTGCTGACGACACAGTGGTGTTGGGTGCCATCTCCAACAACGATGAGGCGGCCTACATGGATTAAGTGAAGAATCTGGCATCGTGGTGCCAGGACAACCACCTCCAGCTGAACGTCAGCAAGACCAAGGAGCTGGTGGTGGACTTCAGAAGGGGTCAGCACAGAGACTACAAGCCCATTATCATCAATGGAGCTCCAGTGGAGAGGGTGCAGTCCTTCAAGTATCTTGGTGTCCACATCTCCTCAGACCTGACATGGGCTGCCCACATTCAGGTCCAGACCAAAAAGGCTAGGCAGCGCCTGTATCACCTACGACAACTGAGGAAGTTCAGGGTCTCTCCAAAGATCCTCAGGATTTTCTATACAGGCGCTGTGGAGAGCATCCTCACACAGAACATGACATCGTGGTTCGGGAACAGCTGTGTGAAGGACCAAAAAGCTCTCCAGAGAGTGATCCGTACAGCAGAACACTGCTGCAGGATTGCTCTCCCCCCGCTTCAGGACACCTACACCAGGAGATGCCGGACTAGAGCAGCGCAGATACTGAAGGACCCGTCCCATCCTGGCAACAAACTGTTCCAACTTCTGCAATCTGGTAGAAGGTTCCGCATCTTCCGGGAAAGGACAGAGAGACTCAAGAGGAGCTTCTATCCCCAAGCCATCTGTGCCCTAAACACACACACACGCCCTCTCACATCATCTATAATTGACTGAGACAGGACTCTTCCAGACACTAAACCAAGGCACAATGTACATTTCAATTCCTTTAATTTTAAATATGTTTATATTGTCTATCCTGTAAAATAGTCAGATATCTATTCATATTAATGTACAGAATTCACCTGCTTGCTGCTACTACTGCACATTCACCCAGTGTATATACTATATGTGTATATATATATATATATATATATATATATATATATATATATATATATATATATATCCTATTTTTGAAACCTGGATCCCCCGTAGCCGGTTACCAAGATTACGTGAAGTACCCTCAGAAGGTCTGCTAGATGATGTTAATGCAGCACTACGGACGATACCTACAACCACGATTACCGACACTAACAAGCTGATCTACAATACGGCAGCAGTGATCAGTGAGATGCTTGGCTACAAGTTGAACAGCCACAAGGGGCAGTACCCTCCATGGAGAAGGAGGCTAGAGGGCAGATCAAAGTAGCACGGAGGGAGGTTAGCCAACTAACGGAGTTGCAGAAAGGTGCGACAAAGAAGGTGCATAAGAAATACAGCAAGCTGTCCATACCTGAGGCCTTGGAAACTGCCAAGCAAAGACTCACAGCCTTGGCCAGCCGCTTGAGGAGGTACACCAGAGAGATAGAAGGCAGGAGAATAAACCAGCTGTTCTCCACAGAACCAGCAAAGGTGTACTCTCAGTGGCAAGGGAACAATAATAAGAGAACAGCACCACCAAGGCTGGAGACGGAGCAATACTGGAAGAGCATATGGGAGAAGGACGCAACCCATAACGGCAATGCTCAGTGGCTAGTGGATCTGAGGGCAGACCACAGCGACCTCCCTGAACAGGGTCCAGTAACCATCACAGTGGCAGATATCCAAGAAAGGGTCTCCAGTATGAAGAGTTGGACAGCACCAGGGCCCGACATGGTTCACGCCTACTGGCTAAAGAAGCTGACTGCACTCCACGAGCGTCTGGCAGCACAAATGAACCAGCTGCTAGTTAACGAGAGACACCCGGAATGGCTAACCGAAGGTTGGACGGTCCTGATCCTCAAGGACCCCAAGAAGGGACCGGTCCCCTCCAACTACCGACCAATAACCTGCCTCAGTACCACATGGAAGCTCCTGTCAGGCATCATATCGGCTAAGATGAACAGGCACATGGGTCAATACATGAGTGGGACACAGAAAGGAATTGGCAAGAATACCAGAGGCGCAAAACACCAGCTACTGGTAGACAGAACAGTCAGCCGAGACTGCAAGACCAGACTGACCAACCTGTGCACTGCCTGGATTGATTACAAGAAGGCCTATGACTCAATGCCCCACAGCTGGATACTGGAATGCCTAGAATTGTACAAGATCAATGGGACCCTAAGAGCCTTCATCAGGAACTCAATGGGGATGTGGCGTACAACACTAGAGGCCAACTCCAAGCCCATAGCACAAGTCACCATCAAGTGCGGGATCTACCAAGGAGATGCTCTGTCCCCACTGCTCTTCTGCATAGGCCTGAACCCCCTCAGTGAGATCATTAACAAGACTGGCTACGGATACCGACTACGGAACGGAGCAGTTGTCAGCCACCTCCTGTACATGGATGACATCAAGCTGTATGCCAAGAGTGAACGAGACATCGATTCACTGATCCACACTACCAGGCTATACAGCAATGACATTGGAATGTCGTTCGGACTGGAGAAGTGTAGTCGGATGGTAACAAAGAGAGGGAAGGTAGTCAGAACTGAGGGGATTGAACTACCAGAAGGCAACATTGCAGACATAGAGGACAGTTACAAGTACCTGGGGATCCCGCAGGCAAATGGGAACCATGAAGAGGCCGCTAGAAAGGCTGCAACCACCAAGTACCTGCAGAGGGTCAGGCAAGTCCTGAGGAGTCAGCTGAATGGTAAGAACAAGATCCGGGCCATCAACACCTACGCCCTGCCCGTGATCAGGTACCCTGCTGGGGTAATAGGCTGGCCAAAGGAGGAGATAGAAGCCACTGACATAAAGACAAGAAAGCTCCTTACCATGCATGGAGGGTTTCACCCCAAGTCCAGCACCCTGAGGCTGTACGCTAAGCGGAAGGAAGGGGGCCGGGGACTGGTGAGTGTCAGCACCACAGTCCAGGATGAGACAACGAACATCCAAGAATACATTGGGAAGATGGCCCCAACTGACCGAGTGCTCAGTGAATACCTCAGGCAGCAGAAACCCAAGAAAGAGGAGGGAGACGAGGAACCATCATGGAAGGACAGGCCCCTGCACGGTATGTACCACCGGCAGATAGAGGAGGTGGCTGATATCCAGAAATCCTACCAGTGGCTGGACAAAGCTGGACTGAAAGACAGCACAGAGGCACTAATCATGGCAGCACAAGAACAAGCTCTGAGTACAAGAGCCATAGAGGCTGGGGTCTATCACACCAGGCAAGACCCCAGGTGCAGGCTGTGTAAAGATGCCCCAGAGACAATCCAGCACATAACAGCAGGGTGCAAGATGCTAGCAGGCAAGGCATACATGGAACGCCATAACCAAGTGGCCGGCATAGTGTACAGGAACATCTGTGCCGAGTATAACCTGGAAGTCCCGAGGTCAAAATGGGAGATGCCCCCAAGGGTGGTGGAGAATGACCGAGCTAAGATCCTGTGGGACTTCCAAATACAGACGGACAAAATGGTGGTGGCTAACCAACCGGACATAGTGGTGGTAGACAAACAGAAGAAGACGGCCGTAGTGATCGATGTAGCGGTTCCGAATGACAGCAATATCAGGAAGAAGGAACACGAGAAGCTGGAGAAATACCAAGGGCTCAGAGAAGAGCTCGAGAGGATGTGGAGGGTGAAGGTAACGGTGGTCCCCGTGGTAATCGGAGCACTAGGTGTGGTGACTCCCAAGCTAGGCGAGTGGCTCCAGCAGATCCCGGGAACAACATCGGAGATCTCTGTCCAGAAGAGCGCAGTCCTGGGAACAGCTAAGATACTGCGCAGGACCCTCAAGCTCCCAGGCCTCTGGTAGAGGACCCGAGCTTGAAGGATAAACCGCCCGCAGGGGCGTGCTGGGTGTTAGTTATATATAATGTTCCTCCTCTACACCCCCCCCCCCCCCCCCCCCCAATTTTTGCACATGTCAAGGAGCGTGTCAGGCTACATTTCACTGTGTGTTATACTTGTATAACTATGCATGTGAGAAATAATAAAGAACCTTGAACCTTGAACCTAACGTAGCTTCACTCCACATCAGCCACGTCGCTTTGCTAGCTAAAACACCGGTGACGGCACACAAGGACGCTGTCATAGCCTGTCAACGACGTTGATTAGCTGCGTATATACGAATGTGAATCGTATTATTGGCTGGACTATGGGATAAGGTGGCATCGTTCTAATCCCATACGTGAGCAGCCAGTCACTTATTGACCAACACTGCAAAACAGAATTGTTAAAGTATTAATTTTAATTTCAACTCAGGTTAGATTTTTTTTTTCTGTGCGCAACGCAGATTTTCTGTGCGCAGAGACCATGCCAGCAGTGCGCAATTGTGCACGCGCACAGCTTAGAGGGAACATTGGTCATGTGTTCTCCTGGAGTGAAACTCTTAGCACAGTTCTTGTTGAAGCGTGTCCAGATGTTGGAGATTGCTGCAAAGTTGTCTGTTTTCAGATCAAATCGAATGTTTTGCATAACTGAAATGAATCTATCTCGGGACATTGTCTCTTTGATTATTGGCACCAGAAATCTTTCTGACCAGCAATCCACAATGGAACCAACGGAGCACATGATTGCTCTTATAAACAGAATTGAAATGAATGCCATTCATGAAAATGCCAGTTCATGAATTGACAAATTCCAGTCCGGCTCTGTTCTGCGGGCTTGATGGACGTACTGTCAGGGTCCTGGGTCCCATGACCCAGCATGTTTAGTTCTTTGTGATTTTTTTGTATTATTGTACTTGTGTGAGTTATTCTATGGTTTCTAGTTTCGATCCCTTGCCCTTCATGTTTCTCTGTGTCCCCTCTGTTCTGTGTATGTCTGTGTCTGCATGTTTGAGTTTCCCTCTGTGTCTTTCGGTTCTTAGAGTCCTCTGCCTTATGGTTTATGTCTCTGTTTCTTAGTTGCTGTCTCCACCGTGTTAAGTTCGCGTCTCTGTGTGATACTTCCTGTTTTACTTTGAAGGTCCGTGTCTTATGTGAATGCGTCCGGCTTTGCTTGTCTCATCAGTCCTGATTTCTCCCAGCTGTGCCCTCCTTCTGTGTCTCATTCCCCTCATTACTTCCCAGTGTATTTAAACCCTGTGTTTCTCTGAGTCTGTGTTGTGTCGTCCCTCATGCTGTTTGGATCTCCCTTTGTCTCACGGTGAGTTTTAGGTTGTTTCCCAGTTTAGTTTGTATGTTTTTCCAGCCAGCCAATAAAGATGTGACTTTGAGTTAACACCTTGAGTCTGAGCGCCTGCATTTTAGGTCCACATCTCCTGCCTGCCACACAGCGTTTCATGACACGTACACTCCCTGATGGTCTGCAGCATTCCCCCATCTAACAGGGAAAGGAAGCTTTAGAGCACACTTGTAATCTTACGCTGTCGGAAGATAAACAAATAGAGAATGGTAAATTTACATGAACCTCACTCTAAATAGGGTTATATAAATATCATATGTACTATGGCAATGACAAATCTTAGCAGACTCTTTGGGTCCAGCTTGTGCAGTGAAGCATGAGTGTTTTGCTACTGCACTGGGCATTCCGATGTCCTCCTCTACCCACACAGTGCCGTCTTGTGCCGTGTGGCTCAGGCTCAGGTGCCTCTTTTTTTTTTACTTTTTGGTTTTATAGTTTCCCAACCTGACTCTTCTCAGCCTCACAACAAAACTGGACACTTTAACATGGACTTGCACAATGTACATTTTTCAGATTTTCCATTAAAAATTTCGAGATTGTCTAATTTTATTTAATTCAGTTCACAATTTATTTACTTGTTGCATATACTGTTAAAAGTTTGCAATAAACCCTTTTATTTTTACTCAATGTTTGTGTGGGGGTTTTGTATGTTACTTCCCTCCTCTCGCGTAGCAGAGGGGGTAGTAACATAAGTGGGGGCTCGTCCGGGATCTCCTTTTCCCCATAAGGAGAATTCCCCATTTGTGAAAGAGAGAATGTGTGTTAAAAAAAAATTTTTTCATCTGCCCTCTTCCCTGTTTGAGCGCCATGTCGGCTGCATTTTGCTTTTATTGCAGTGTAAACTGACTGGCAAAGCCCAGGAGGTGGTGGCCTTTGATGGTTTGGTATCACTAACTGATAAATCTACTGATCTGAAACCGGTGCGCATATTGAGAGACACTGGAGGGTCTCAGACTATAATCCTTTCTAGTGTTTTACCTTTCTCAGCGGATAGTTCATGTGGTTTTAATGTTGTGCTGCGTGGAATAGAGATGGGTTATGCTCCCAGACCAGTTCACCAGGTCTATATAAAATCAGAGCTTGTTACGGGATTTTTCCTCGTTGCAGTATGCCCAACCTTACCAATAGAGGGGGTGGCTATGTTGTTGGGAAATGATACAGTTCACCTCTCATGAAATATCTAAGCTGTCCAGCATTTTCAAATTAAAAAACAAAACTCCTCATACAGCAACACTATTTGTGTGTGTATATATACAAATGCAAATGGGATTGATGTTGGTATTTTAAATTCAAGAACTTACTTATTCACTAAATTAAAATGTCTTGGTGATTAATTTGAACATAACTGACCCAGACCTACTTTGATGCATCTTCAACCTAGCGAAACAAATACGTAAGTATTTTACACCATGTAGTTACACTTCACCTGTTTATCATATAGATTCAGCATGCTGCGCAGAGCCTCTGCAGTCTTGCCAGTTCGAGCCGCTTTCTGTCTCAACAAGATCACCAGTCTGGGTGTCAGTCTGTCCAGCTCAGAATAAAATTGGTTTCGCAAGTTCACCTTTGTGATGCAATGAAACTCAGCACAAATCTACAAAATAGCAAAAGGAAAAGAATTGTTAAACACTTCTGAAAAATCTACTCAAATAAATAAAAAAAGAACACATTTAACCTGTCAATCAATGCGTAAAGCGGGCCATTTCTGTAAGAACTCGCCGATAATTGGGTCTTCCTTGACAATCTCTAGGTGACGAAGTGCAAAGGTCATCTGCATGAGCTTGTCAATCAACAGGAGATTTTTTTCACTTCTCTTGACTTCTTGAATTATTTTTTTGAGATTATATTTGTCTAACATTGTCAAAGCTGTTAGCATCTTGTCCTTTAGGGAAGTTTGGCAGGTAGTTCACCTCGCATGCTTGGCTTTTTTTACCATATTTTCACGACCATAAGACACACCGTTCTAAAAGGCGCAGTCTCAGTTATGTGTGCCATTACTGTATTTAACACACACATAAGGCACACCTGATTATAGGACGCATACAAGTATGCGTATTTAAAGATAAAGCGGGAGCAAAACTGAGTTTGGTACTCACATTTTTATTACCGGTAATCGTCATCAATCAAACCCATCGAAGTCCTCATCCTCTGTTTCTGAATTGAACAGCTGCGCTAAATCTCCATCAAACATTCCAGGTTCACTTTCCTCCTCGGAAATGATGCCGGCTTTTGCGAAAGCTCGAACAACAGTGCCAGCCGACATGTTAGCCCAAGCATCTACAATCCATTGGCAAATTGTGGCGTAACTCGCCCGGCGCTGCCTTCCACTCTTGGTGAAACTGTGGTCTCCATCGGCCATCCATCGCTCCCACGCCGCTCGCAGCCTTACTTTGAACGGCCGGTTCACACCGATGTCCAGCGGTTGGAGTTCCTTTGTCAGGCCTCCCGGATTGACAGCAAGCTCACAGTTCATTTGCTTCACTTGTTTTTTCACATTGGCTGTGAGATGGGCACATAGAGTCACAGATCAACAGCGATGGTGATGCGTGGAAAAAACCACCTGGTCTCCTTACATACACCTCCCTCAGCCACTCTTTCATCATTTCCTCATCCATCCAGCCCTTTTCATTTGCCTTAATGATGACTCCTGCTGGAAACTTCTCTTTAGGCAAAGTCTTTCGCTTAAAAATCACCATAGGCGGCAGTTTCTGTCCATTAGCATGGCAGCCAAGCACAACAGTAAAAGAAGACTTTTCATGCCCCGTTGTGCGTATTGCTACCGTGCTGGTCCCCTTCTTATCCACAGTGTGACTCACCGGGATGTTGAAAGTGAGCGGCACCTCGTCCATGTTAGTGATGTGGCTGGGCTGGATGTGTTTGTCGGCGATGTGTTTGCTGCAGTAGGAGCGAAAGATGGCCAGCTTTTCATTATAATCCGCTGGAAGCTGCTGCGCTACCGTAGTCCTGGTCCGGATGGAAAAATGGCACCGTTTCATGAAACGAAAGTACTAAGACAGACCTCCTTGGAAATGTTAAATTTTCATTTCTTCTTCTAACGTTACTGCTTTTAGTCGAATGGTGACTGTCAAAACGCTTCTCCCACTTGTTCTTTGCTCGAGTCTTTCCTCCAACTCGGGCCACCTCGCCTTATGTCCGCGGACACTCAGCTGCGTCTTCTTGACCTATCGGAGCTCGTTTTCCAGCTTCCTCCACTTGCGAACCATCGATTCATTAATCTTAAATTCTCTCGTGGCTGCTCGATTTCCTTGTTCCTCCGCGTAGCTGATTGCCTTCAGTTTAAACTGTGCTTCATAAGCGTGTCTCTTTGCCATTTTCAGGGTTGTTAAAACAACGATGTTCTGCATAACGCACATACCTGTTCTTTTATACAGGGAACAATGGTGGGAGGAAGCCGGAGTACCCGGAGAGAACCCACGCAAACACGGGGAGAACAGGCAAACTCCACACAGAAAGACCCTGGCCTGATGTTGGAATTGAACTCAGGCCCTTCTTGCTGTGCGGCAACAGTGCTAACCACCGTGCCACTGTGCTGCCCCTCCAACACAAAAACTGCAGTCGTGGTGCTTTTGATTGTACTCAGAACTCAGAAATTCTCCCTTCCGAATAGGAAGATGTAGGTAACTCCAGACTGCAGATGAGTTGCATACAGGGCTGGACTGGGACAAAAAATCAGCCCGGGCATTTTGACTATAGACCGGCCCACCATTATAGCAAAGATCATAAAGCCTTTGAATGAAAACAAACACTGTTGTGACAGTGATGTACACTGTCTTGATGGTATATATGTATCAATCTATCAATCGTTTGTTGTAAGACTCAGATAATTATTTATTAAAAGCTAGACATTTTAAATGAGAATAAGAAAGTATTTCTTTGTGCCCCCCTCTCCCTGTTAATGCCCTACCTGCCCCCCTTGCAAAACTTTGCTAGACCCACCCCTGCACAGTTACCAGCTGTCAGCTACTTAGAAAAGGATCCTGGTGTTATTTATCTCTCAGAAACAGTTCATAACTTCCATTCAACTCATTCATGTCACCTAAAAGGTAAACCTGTTTCTCCATCACCTGTTCAGCTCTGATGATTCAGTAAGGACATCTCCTTGTTTCATCTACAGTGGGGCAAAAAAGTATTTAGTCAGCCACCGATTGTGCAAGTTCCCCCACCTAAAATGATGACAGAGGTCAGTAATTTGCACCAGAGGTACACTTCAACTGTGAGAGACAGAATGTGAAAAAAAAAATCCATGAATACTGCCAACCGCCAGTAAAACAGAAGAAGACAAGAAGAAATACTAATGTACAGAGTAGTATTATAGTACGACTGCAATAAAGAGGAAAAAAAGAGACTCAGAGCTGTTGAGGAAGAACTTCCTGTGTGTCTTTCTTCAGTTCCTGCAAGAATATCAGCTTTGTGTTCAACTACGCAGGCCTGGTTTCACACTAAGTAAGTAAATTGAGAGCAGATTATCATTATATTTCAATAAAAATGGTTTTTGTGACATTTTTGTTTGGTGGTGTGCTTTGTGATTTTTCTGATGTGAAATATGTGCCGTGGCTCAAAGAGTTTGGGAAACACTGCTCTAAGGGTTTGAGTAGAGTCCTCATGTGCAAACAGGATCATGTACCTGTTGTAGAAGCTGTAGGTGGGTGCAGGGGGAAGAGAGTCAGATGAAACAGTGGATTCTTGGAGGACAGAAATCCGTGCAGCAGGATTTCTGCTGTTCACACTGATCTCTGCACAGAAAAAAAGAATCAAAGCGATAACTGTGAGTCACAGGTTCCCACGTATACAATGTTCAGTTAGAATAAGTCTGCCTTCTAACCTGTGGTGAGATTTAAAGGTAACTGAGAAGTTGAAAAGGCTAAAATGAAAGATTAAATATAGACGTGTGTGAATAACACAAGTGGGGAGACTCAATGAGACGCCCACTGGGCACAAAAGCAAAGAATCACCAGTTCAAACTGAGTTTTAGGGTGAAGTAAATATAATAACATGTTAAGCTTTAAAATCTGCACATCATAAAACACCTTTTACCCCAAAGTACCGGAGTTTGAAAAAGGAAAAAATGACTAAAAAAGTCTCATTGCTTTGGTCCTGTGTACCTATGTCGTTGAGCTCAGCCTGGTAATGCTGTTTGACTCGATAGCGTCTCAGGCTGATGATGTCACCGGGCTTGAGGCAGCGGTACCAGCTGACACATACACTGTTCCACAACACCACCCACACATTTCCTGTCCGATCGTTCACCTCCAGCACCGCCTGAAGCAGAGGGAGCGAGAGAACAGTTTATAAAGTCTGGAGTTCCTCAGGGATCAGCATTAGGTCCTCTGGTAATTGCATCCTTTGTACTACTATGAACAAAGGCGTGTTACGTATGGCTGTTAACTGTCTTTATCTGTTTCACTTGAGTGGCTCTTTAAAACAATTAAGATAAATTTGACAAATAATACCCAAATATTCCAGAATTGGACAAAATATGAGACTGAATGAGCAATTTTCCCCTGCTGGTATAGCAATTAATGCTTGTTTACACTGTCTGATGTTGTTTAAGTTTGAGTTAGTTTAAACAGTGAATAGGTAAATAAATAATAGAAATCTGTATTAATGTTTTTGCCAGTGTAATAATGGTGCACACTAACCTTATAAGGACACTCACAGTTCCGGTCTGTTCTCCCGTAATACATGAGATGTGATTTTTTGATGATGCGTACAATCAGTTCGTGTTGGACGGCGCCTCTGGTGATGCCCCGGCGACCGTACAGGTAGGACTCACGCAACTCGGATATGGTCACAGCAGGACATCGTCCTGTTAACACACACAGCCAATCCAGCCAACAAGAACGACATGAATCCACTGTTTGAACCGATTTGTCTTAACTCACTTTGTATTTTATAATTCTATAATTTACTATTACAATCTTCTGTCATATATCTCCTGTACTAGCAGTCGATGATAACGTTAAAAGTGGCAATCACACTGTTTTTTTCTACTCTTATATTTGTGTGATGTCATTGAGAGACAGACACCACACCCACCTGCTCTCTGGGGACAGGCAATGAGAAGAAAGGCTTCCAGATAAATGGTAAAAATAAGAAGTCAGCGGGTTTGTTTGAAGGAATGTTTTTTTAATGACGCCATAGATACCTTCCTCTGGCTCTTCTTCTGCTTCCTGACCCGCTGTCTCTTTATCAGTGGCTTCCATCCACACCTCCCCGCTGTAGTCCACATTGTTCCACAGAGGGAGAAAGACGGTCCTGCTGGCTCTCAGAGGAACCAAAGGACCTGCTGGATAAACAACATCAGCAAATCAGAAGCTTTAAAATTTTAGAAGCAAACCTTTTAATTTACAGCCCTCCCTGAATGTTCAAAGTCACTCGCTGTTTAGTTCAGCTTGGACATCATGTCCATCACTATCCAGTTCTTTTCTTCACTACTCATGTAAAGGATGATTCGATCCATCTCAGTCTGATTGCCAGTGACTGGCGGCTGCCATTGTAAGACGTTCTTTAGGGTCAAAAACACCAGAAAACTCTAAAACTAAATGGCCTGTATTTGTATAGCGCTTTACACATCCAGTCATCCACCCATTCACACACACATTCACACACTGGTGATGGTAAGCTAGCAAACTAGTTAGAAAGAACAGGTTTGTCACACTAGTGCACTTTGAGGAGGCCGATGGTTGTGAGTAGAATAACATTTGTGAAGAAATGAAACAGATCATTTTTTGTGTGGTTCATATGTGCTACTAGAAGAGCCATCGTGTCAACCTTCTCTTAACTAATGTAGAATAAGGAGGGGATGTTTTTCTCATTATCATTTAATATTTTAATATGGCATTATTAGTTCATCAGAAGTATATAACCAGCTTTGCATTAAACATAAATTGAAGTTTTTGACCTTACATTATTCTTTGCATTACAGTGATTGTTATAACTTTAGTTTGAGCTTCTCTTACAGGTACCAGAATAATAACATGATTTTCCATTGCAGATGTAACCATGATCATTCCATACACATTGCAGTTTGTTGCTTATTCTAGAGTTGTGCTCAAGGTAATTAAAGGTTAAAAGCTACAGCCAGCGTGATGTCTGGCTGATCTATGGAGGGCAAAGGCTTTGAGCTTGGAAGGCCGCACCCGCTTACACAGCACTTATAAGATGTTATTCTTGGTGATTTTGTGCTTAGTCATGTTTTAATATGTTTTAAGTAGAAGTAGCTGATCCAGCAATATTCATTTAATATTATATGCTTGATTTAGAGCAATACACACTGATGGTCTTAATAAATGAAAGAGTCCTTGTAGCTGCCATGTTGTGTCTTAGCAGGGTACAGATGGTTCCAGGAGACGGGGGGCAGTCAGCGTCTGCCCTCGGGAAGGAGACAATGTTATTCTTTGTGTTAAATAAAATTGTCAACATTGATTGTATTACACCTGTCACTACGCATGAAGGGGCGTTCTAATACCCTGATTTTACAAAACTATGGTGATGTGTTTTTTGAAGAGAGATCTGAGACTGTCTGCATACAGTGTCCATCTCCCACGTGTGTGATCATTAAATCATCGTTTGACTCAACCCGACCGGACCAGTGTTGTTATTGTGGGTTTTTCCTATGGTGTCCATCCCCAATATTTTGAACTCGTAACAGCTTGGGGGCTCGTCCTGTGGTATTGGGGTGGAAGTGTGGAAGTGTGAAGTGTGGACGGTCTGAGGTGGTCGAGCGGACAGGCACGGACCAGGGATCTGATGTGAGTGAGCTCCGCGGGTGCTTCTAAAGGTAAGGCACTGCCTGTTGAGTTGATTCCCAAATTGTGCCAAATTGGGCTGCATTAAATTAAAAGTTTACTCACTGACGTTGCTGGTGGGTGTCTGTTTTGATTTTGATGAGAATCACCGTGTGTTATGCAGTTAAAGTTGCTTAAGAGTATTTAATGAAGTTGAAGAAATATGAAACTGTTCCCAGAAGTAACAGAGAATGTTGGGTTTGAGTCCCTGGATATTGAGCTGAAGGCTCAGGTAGTTTGGTAGGGAAATTAGGACAGAAACTGTTCCCAGAAGTAACAGAGACTGGTTAATAGTTTTACAAATTAGGACAGAAACTGTTCCCAGAAGTAACAGAGACTGTTTAATTGGTCGTAAAAAAGTTAACTTTCTTCGGTGAGACCCGTTATGGTAAAATTTGTCAAAATCGGTTAGGTGAAAATTATTATAGGACGGCAGCCCAGAAGTCTGCTAAGAAGCGCATAGCCCGGAGTTTACGCTCCCTCCTGGTCGTGGACGCGCGGCTTTGACCTGTCGGCGAACAGGGATAGTTCAGTTTGGCTTAACTGTGGGGTACAGGGCATCCCGGAATCAAGCTAGGAGTTACCGAGTCTCCTCACCGTTTTAAATGGTGTCATGTGCTTTTTTGGATACTGTTAAATTGAGTTAGGGACTTTAGAAATTAGACCAGAAACTGTTCCCAGAAGTAACAGATACTGTTTAATTGATTACAAAAAAGTGAAACTTTCTTCGGTGAGACCCGTTATTTTAAATTTGTCGAAATTGTGTAGGCGCTCTTTAGAAGTTAGGTCAGAAACTGTTCCCAGAAGTAACAGATACTGTTTGATTGATTACAAAAAAGTGAGACTTTCTTCGGTGAGACCCGTTATATTAAATTTGTCGAAATTTGTTAGGTGCTGAATCTGTCAGGCCTGTCAGTGATTGTAAATATAAGATGTCTTTGTAATATAAAATAAAAGAGTTTTGTCTGAGCTTTGTGTAACCCTCTGTGTTGACGAGAGCGCAGCTGCAGCGCTGCGAGCTATTTTTAGACGGTGTGTGAATATGCAAATGAGCTGGTGGCTGGGAGGAGAACGGAGCTTTTCACTTCCTGCCCAGAGTGCGTGTGAGCCTTATAAGCAGAAGGCTTTTTATTGCTGAAATCCTGTAAATAAGCTGCTGGTTTTGATGTTATAACAATATAATGGCTTCTAATTGAAAAAGAGTGGTTTCAATAATTTTCAGACACACCTTGCAACTATGCTTATAATGAGTTGGCACTCGGCCTTTGAAGGTCAGAAGCTTCATTCGGCGTGACTGTCCGGATTGATAAAGTGTAGTAAATGCCTTGAGTGCAGAGGGCTAATTGCAAACAAGCTTACACACACATAGGTTATGATTAGAATTGATTTATGTAATATAAAAAGTATTTAAGACTGAGTAACTTCAGTCTTTGAGGAGGATAAGAGAGCGTTCCTAGACCAGAATAAGCTGCTGTAAGTTAATTGAAAACAATTTAATTAAATCTTAAATATTTTATGCTGATAACACAACTGATTTTAAGCTATACCTTTAAATAAGTAAAGTTCATGAAGTTTTCTGAGCTGCCATGACACAGAGAAAGTGGAGTGTTTCACCCTGAAAGGATGAAATGATGCTCTGCCTTTGTTGTCAAGTTCAAACATAGGCCGTAAATAAATATGAGCCACTAATAAGCGTGACATAATTAATAATATCAAAATAAAGCACATCGGGTGAGTGACCCAGATAACAAAATTTATGAGCACGCAATAAAGTGGACCTGTTAGAACCCCCTTTGACATTTGTCCCTTCAACAATAAATGATTATACGGTGTCCCATGCACTAAACAGTCCCATTTAATACTGTTAAATCGTTGTTTAAATAGAATACAAGCAAACATGCCTGTGCTGTATTTTGCAACCTGTAACATACAAATTGCAGAGGAAGAGGGTCGGCTGGAGGTGACCTGTAAATGTCACATAGTGACTGAGGAAGGTGTTTCACCTTATGAGATGACAGTGTGGTCCGAGATCGAGCTGTATGAGTTAAATGTCTATATACAACGTTGCCTATTTCTATTTCGAGGCTTAAAGGAGATAACTGAGAATGAAAATGATCCAAATTGGGAGCCCACAGAGGCCGCCCACTTTGCTCAGGCCATGATAGAGTCTGTAGTAGACGGTTTTGATTTTGATATGCTTGCTTGGGAAATAATGTAATTATTTGTGGAGATGTCTCCAAGTGATTGGTAGATTTAAAGGAGACAAATGTGGGCTCGAAAGTGTGTGGTTGAAATTGTGTGTTTGGGTGTGTGTTTGGAAGGCTTTGAAACATAGGTTTGATTTGAAGAAAGCTAATCACAGTATTATGGTTTGACATTGAAGCAGAGCGAGCTATACAGCTAATTATTGAGGAGATTGGATTTAATTGATCCATTGCTCCCTCGCTCGGTAAATAATAGGGTGTATTTGTCAGTTTATGAGCAAACATGATATTGCTTTGGAGCAATTTTCTGTGAAAAAATTTAAGGCTGTATGAATGCATTTGAGCTGTGTTATTGTTTTGTGCCCCAAAGTTAAAATGCAGTGTGTATGAGTTTATAACATTTATGTTACAGAGTGAAAAGTGGTCATTAAAAGTGAATATTGAAAGAGGCTTGGTTAAGTCTTGACACACTGTGTTGGCTGTGTGTCTTACCAAGCAGATCACAAGGAGACAGTGACCCTTGGAGGAGTGAAAGTAATTCTGAAACTTAACAGGCAGACGCTGCGGGCTGACCCGAGAGGAGGAGCCGGATAACGTCACAAAAAGGGAGGTAAGCCTGTGTTCTAGGATAATGGCTGACGGCCCGAGCATGACACCCACTGGGCACAGAGGCTATAAGCCTCTGAAGGAGCAGCTGGAACAGCTAAAAAGAGCCATTCGCCTGGCTTCTCCTGGATCATCAAAATTAGCTGAGAAGGAATGCAAAGCAATGGAGGCTGAGCTAAGCAAGCTCATTGCTTCCCAACAGAGAGGGCTGGATGACAAAATAGCCCTAAGTCTTGTGCTCAAAATAGAAGGAGAGAGATGTGAACAGCAACTGGAACAACTGCAAACCGAGACAGAGAAACGTTCAATTAACTGGAGAATTAACCAACAAATCAAGGAACTACAGCAAACTCATGCAAAGTGTTGCAAGTGGATGTTCTTGTGGAACGGAGCATCTTCCTGGATGGAGGAGGATGACACAGCTGAAACAGAAGATATGGAAAGCATAGTGGAGGCTTTGAAACAACTGAAAAAGCAAAATAAGAAGCTGGAAGACCAAATGAAGAACTGGATTCCAAAACCAGGAGATGCTAACAAGTATCACACAGCAGAGATTCTTCCTTGGGCCACATTAACATCTAATGCTGTAGGACGACAACATGTCATGCCTGTAATGACCCTTAGAGGAGGACAAGTTCATGGCCCAGATGGACAGACTGCAATGGTTGTAGGAGGACTAGCTGATGTTGAATACACCAGGGCACCACTGGTGTTTCATAATGAAGGGCCTATGACAGTTAAATGTCAGTCCCTAAGTGGAAGAGGGAAAGAGATAGCAGCAGCCGCAGATGAAGGCTTGACTTCATCTTCTAGTTCACATGAGAGAGGAGACAGGCCAGGACCCGAGACATCAAAAGAAAGCCTGCCAGACCAGATTGGAGAAGCGGATCGGTCCCCAAAAAACGAAGAAATGATTTCACCGGTGGAAAGGATGGCACAACCGGCTTTCATTGAGCTGCCAACACCAGCAAGAGAAGACCAGGCCCAGACCAGCAGGTCAAAACACTCCAAAGCAACGGCCAAGTCAGACACATGGGCAGGAGAAGTATTCGGACGAATGCTTGAAGCCCCGCAAGGGCTATTGGAAGTACTAAATACGCTGAAGACCGTAAAGGATAAAATGACCAAAAGCATGGCAGAAGAGGAAAGCGACAATGATTCATCTACCTCAGAGGAGGAAGATGATGACGAAGACAAAGACAGAGGAGGAGTCGCGTCAGAACCAAGTATAGCCAGGAATCTTAGGTCAAGACAGGTGAAAAAAGAGCAGGGACAGAGGAGGCCTATTTTTAAGAGTTCAAAAGGCAAGGGAAAATTGGGACAGTGTAAAACGGTGACCAAAACAGAAAAAGCTGCGGGCCCTCATTATAATTTGCCTTTAGTGGCTGATGCAAAAAACGAACCAGTGTACCGCGCATACAAAGTAAGAGATTTGGAGGCATTGGTTAAACAGCTTCCACCTATAACGGGAGGAGGAGCAAGGTGGTTGCGAGAATTAGGTAGGCTAACAGAAGGAGAAGAGCTTGCTATTGGTGATTTTCGCGCTATTTCTGCGCGGTGTATGCTCGGTGGTGGGCTAGCAGATGTAGAGGCCATAGCTCACACAATTCGCTATGCAAATGATTTGCCTTATCATGAAGTGCAATGTGCTTTGTCTGATGCAGTCCGTGAAAAGTACCCAACCCCTAACACAGGTGCCATACCTAAAATAACTTGGGACCCCCAAAACACACCTAGAGAGTTTTTAGAAAAAGCCAGAGATCAGTGGTTGTTAGAAACAGGTACCCATCCGGGTAGAGAAGGTGAACACCGAGCGTGGTTTCGTTCAGCGGTGCTGGCAGGGCTGCCAAACCAGGTCATAGAAGATCTACAGAAAAATCCAGATTTTGCCGTAGCAGATTCGGTGCAGTGGGAAAGACACGTTTCACATCGTTTGCAGCTGGAGCAGGACAGGGCGAACAAGCAGAAAAAAGAGTTGGAGGAGGCACAAGCGTCTCTACTCAAACTACAGTTGGCGGAGGCCAGAAACAAAGCCTGTGAAAAGAAAAAAGAGGAAAAAGAAAAAACAGAAAAAATGATGATAGTTGCGACCCAGCCTGGTCCTGGGCCTGAATGGCCAGATAGTGGCCCGGGTCCCTGCACTAATGACGGATGGCCCGCCAATGCACCAAGGCAGAACCAACCCACAGGGAATTCGGGAACCGGTGGATCGTACAGAGGGCGTGGTGGTTCAGCGGGGGGAGTACAAAGAGCTCGTAACACGGGGAATCTCAGCAGTGTGCCTTGGAATGTCTGTTGGAGGTGTGGAGCAGAGGGTCATTGGAACAGAAATTGCCCAGAACGTCGTCAGAACTATCAAAGAAGAGGCTACCAATCCCAGGCACGCGGAGCTCCGAGAGCAAGAGATGGCTCTAGGGGAGCATATCAGGCCCCAAACCCGAGTGCAGCACCAGCCGCGCAGTATCCAGTGGCTGACTGGAGGGAGGACCAGTACTGAAGGGACCCGGAGGGACCAAACAGCATGGAAATGGCAGATCCCATGCTGTCGATGACTATAGAAGGGACAGAACTGCCCTTCTTAGTGGACACTGGAGCAACCTATTCAACCTTGAGAGCAGCACCAGACAGTGCAAAGTTGTCCTGCCACACAGTGAACGTGGTGGGTTTTTCCGGGATCCCAATCACTCTGCCAGTGACTGACCCAGCTTTGACAAAGCTGGGCAAGCAGACTTTGAAACATAACTATGTGGTGTCATCGCAAGCGCCAGTAAATCTCATGGGCAGGGACCTGCTCGTGAAGTTAGGCGCTACAATCACATGTTCAGCAGATGGATTATCTGTGACTCTGCCAGGGGGACAGCATTTCCCGTGCCTGGGAACAAATTCAAAGACTCAATATCTGCTTCAAGACTGTGAAAGAGCAAAAGCCGACATTTACTGGGGGAGACTAGTGAAAGAGGATGTTCTGAGGCAATTTCAGCTGTGGAGACCCTGGATAATGAGCTTGGCAGTTTACTTCCCCCCGCGCGAACCTTACCACGTGGCTTTGTTTTATGATAAAGATAGTGACGACACCTATCGTGAATTATTTCAGTCTGATCTTGAGGGTCAGACGTGGAATGTGCAAACACATGACATCTACATCGGACCAGAAGGTGTAGCCGCGGCTGTGAAATTAACTGATGAACAACTGCTTTGGTACAATGTGGAAGAAAATTCAACCCCTCACATTACATTGGCGGTCCACCAAGGTCATGGTGCAGGTGATCTAGGTCCAATGGTCAGGCGAGCACTGGACGACACAGGGTGGCAAAGAACCCAAATTCCTAACTTATCTTATGCTCCAAATTGTAAAATCTATCGTATAACGTGTGCCTGTGAGGATACAGTGATCTTGGAACATAAAGAAATTTCAAAAACACATGGTGAGGAGTGTGTAGACCATCCTCACGCAGTTGCTGGACTGTCAAATCTGCCCGACAGTCTGTGGTCAAAAGGGCCCACGGATGTTGGCCTAGCTAAGTGTCCTCCTGTCTTGTTCCAGCTGACATCACACATACCAATCAATAGACCACAGTATAAACACAAACCTGAAGCAGAGGAAGGAATTACAGAAACAATAGAAGGCCTGTTAAGGGCTGGGGTGTTAGAGCCCTCTCACTCACTGTGGAACACACCAATTCTACCAGTGGAGAAACATGGAACAGGAAAATATCGCATGGCACATGATTTGAGAGCCATTAATGAAATATTGCTCTCTACTACTGCACCAGTACCAAATCCGTACACAGCTTTATCAGCTATCACATGTGACCAAAAGTGGTTCACGTGCATTGACCTGGCAAATGCATTCTTTTGTCTTCCTCTGCATGAGTCACTCAGAGACATTTTTTCATTCACATACAGAGGCCAACAACTCAGATACACACGGTTGCCACAAGGCTTTGCACTTTCTCCAGGTATTTTCAATCAGGTGCTTAAAGAAGCCCTGTCGTCATGTAATTTGCCTGATGATTGTACATTAATACAATATGTTGATGATCTTCTCATTGCAGCCCCGTCAGCAGCGGATTGTACAGCGGCGTCGCTCGTTGTGTTGAATAGGTTGGCAGAATGCGGCTTTAAAGTAAGTAAAGACAAGCTGCAGTTAGTTCGCCCTGAAGTGACCTTTTTGGGCCGGGTAATCGCACACAAATCAGTGGGTTTGATGAACACACACAGAGACCAAATTCTGACACACCCAAAACCGCGCACTGTGAGAGAAATGCTTTCTTTTCTTGGTTTAACAGGTTACAGCAGGCAGTTCATTCCGGATTATGCAGGCAAAACTGCCCCTTTAAGGGGCCTAATGAAGCAAGTTGGCGTTCGAAACCTTAAGGCTGAGTTGCCTTGGACGCCTGAAGCCGAAGCCGCATTTATTAGGGTAAAACAGGATTTGTCAAGGGCCTCAGATTTAGTCACACCTAATTATGATGAGCCATTCTATTTGGATGTTTCTGAAACAAACTCAATTGTAAATGGAGTGTTGTTTCAGAAAAAAGGGGGGGGTAGAGAGGTACTCATGTATGTTAGTGTAAAACTACACCCAACAGAAGCAAAGCATCCTACATGCACACAACATGCAGCAGGGGTCGCTAGAATTATCCAAAAAACAGCACATGTAGTGAGAGAACACCCACTAAAAATACTTACTACACATAGTATAGTGGCATACGTGAATTCACAAGCATTTTGTATGTCACCACGGGCACAACAGAGACTGAGCAAAGTCTTAGAGGCCCCAAATTTGACATTTACACATGAAGGAATTAACATGGCAGATTTAATGGGTGTAGGGGAACCACATGACTGCGCTAAAAGAGCAGAGATTGAGGAAAAGATTAGAGAGGACCTGAAGGCTGAACCCATACCGGGAGCTGAGGACTGGTTCACCGATGGATGTTGCCACCGAGACGAAGGAGGACTGAAAGCAGGCTATGCGGTGGTTTGCAGAGTAGAAGGAGATTATCAGGTCAGAGAGTCAGGAAGGATTGAGGGAAAGCAGTCGGCCCAGAGAGCTGAAGTGATAGCCTTAGCTCGAGCTTTGAGACTAGCCAAGAACAGAAGAGTGAACATCTACACCGATTCGGCATATGCGTTTGGAGCAGCGCATGTGGAGCTGCCTCAGTGGAAAAGAGCAGGATTCAGAACAGCAACCAATGCACCTATTTCCCACAAACATGAAATGGAGGAACTGGAAAAGGCCTTGGCTGACCCAGAGGAGGTGAGCATCATAAAATGCAAAGCTCACTCCCAAGGAACCAGCATGGTGGAAAAAGGAAACCAGAGAGCAGATGAAGCCGCAAAGGAGGCCGCAGGCTACAAAGGACGGAGACAAATGATACAGGTAATATCAGAAGAGGAGATATCTGTTGACCTGATTGAGGAAGTCAAACAGGCCCAGGAGGAGGCATCCCCAGAGGAAAAGGGGGTGTGGAAAAAGCAAAGGAGCCTGGCAGGATGGACATTTGTGGAGGGGGCCAGACGGGCGCCCCGTGTTGACAGCCAAAATGGCAGAACAGAAGGTGGATGAAGCCCACGGACTTGCCCACGTGGGGATTGCCCAGATGGAAAGAAATTTGTGTCATTGGTGGCATCCGGAGCTGCGAGGAATGATAAGAGAAAAGGCCAGGATGTGCTTAATCTGTGGGGCACACAATCCTAAGCCAGCAGTAAAACCGGAAGTGGGTAAGTTTCGGCCCCCTGAGAGGCCGGGAGAGGAGATTGTTATTGATTTCACTGATATGATTGATTCCGGGCCTGGCGGTGTAAGATATTTGTTAGTGTGTGTTGATGCTTTGACTGGCTGGCCAGAGGCCTGGGCTACAAAAAAGGAGGATGCTAGGACTGTCATTAAGTGTTTAATCAATCATTACATTCCTCGTCATGGGTTCCCCAAAAGAATTAGATCAGATAATGGAACCCATTTTAAAAATCAAGATTTGGCAAAAGTAGAAAAAATGTTGGGCGTCCAGCATAAATTTGGAACAGTCTATCATCCTCAGTCTCAGGGAAAAGTAGAAAGAATGAACCTAAATTTGAAAAACAAATTGGCAAAAATCTGCGCGCAAACAGGGCTAAATTGGGTCGCAGCCCTGCCGGTTGCGTTGATGACCATAAGATGTTCTGTTAATCAATCCACAGGTTTTACACCATACGAGCTGCAAACCGGGAGACAGTTTCCGGCACCTTGGACGGTGGGCTCGGTTGAACGGCACAAAAAGGGGAATCGGTCCCACGCAGACTACTGGAACGAGTTAAAGGCGCTTGTTTCCAGTTTCACAAAACAGGCGGCTTGTAAAGGGCCCACAGGAGAAGGAGAGGTCCCGGACGAGAAAGCAGTGTGGCTGAGAGTCATCAAACGCAAGTGGAAGGAACCCCGCTGGATTGGTCCATATGAGGTATCGGCTCGGACGGCGACAGCGGTCCAACTGAAGGGGAAAGGCGACACCTGGTACCACTGGACGCAGTGCGCAGCCGCGCACGAGGGCTTGGTGGGGAAGGATCAATCTCCACCCAACACAGGTGAAATTCAGAGGCAGAATAAACCCTCACACCTGTGCAACGGGCCGACCGGTGGTCTACCCGGAAGGTCGAAGAAAGAAGAGCAGCCTAGGAGGAGATCACCGCGCCAACGAAAAGGAGCGGTACCACACTGAACACCTAGAACAAGAGAGAGGCTCTGATAAAGGGCTTTGAACTTTTTACTACACCATAACATTCACATACAACCATGCCACCACAACAATCAGACACTGGTGATGAAAGAAGAGTTTCAAAAGCCATCACAATGTTCAAAATTATTATGAGTTTGATGTCAATTATGTTGCTAATCATGGCTATTTGTTTTTTGATTTGTTTGTTGCAGACCGACCCGGGAAACCAGTCTGAGCATGGAGGCCATGCCAGTCCGGCGTTGTTTGATACACCAATTACATCACGCGTGATCGATAGTGATTTAAAGCTGCGGGCAAGAGTGAAGCGCGAGGTCTCTGGCAAAAAGGATGAGTGTCTCAGCACATATGGTGGTTTAGAATTAGATTATGTCATTGGCTCCACAACTTCTTTTATGTTTGATCTGTGTGATGTTGTTAATTGTAGGGACGCCGGCAGTGCCTGGAGGGGATATAATGTGTGGCTCTGTTGGGATTATTCAGTGAGTACGCACTGCGAGAGGGGAAATCGTCCATATGACAGCTGGTGCCGTGATTGGGACCAGGTAAGGGGTTACACTGGGCAAAATTGGGAACCGTTAGAACTAGGATCAGAAAACGAGCTTAAACTACAGAGGGATTTTAGCCCCTCTGGAAACGCGTTAACCTTATCATTGGGGAATTGGCATCGCAAACAATCTATGTATTTGGTTCTGGGGGTGGAAACATCGGGGGTTGATCCAAAAGGGTTAGTTAAAGTTAATTTCCTAGAAAAAACTAATCACGTACCGTCAGGTAGAGAAGACATGACAACTCGTGTGATTTCCAGTCCCCCCAGCTCTGTTGCATCTTTTACAGGGCAGGAGAGGAGCGGGTCGTCGGAAGCTACACCAGAGGAGCACGAACCAAGGGAGAGGCGAGTAGTGTCGGTGGACTACACCACCTTGAAACCTCAGGATTTGATTGAACGCGCTACCGGGTTCAGTGACAGTAATATCTGGCTGGACTGGATAGCCCAAAATGCTAGAGAACAAAAAGTGGCTAATTGTGTAGCTTGCGCTTCTGCAAGGCCGCGTTTATTTATAGAGCCTGCACCTCTGCATCCAGAGGATCAGTGGGGCTATGATTGTATGCTGCGGATGACTAGAGGAGCTGTGAATACGGGGAACTGCACTGTGTTGTCCAGCCTATTTCCCCCTATTGGCAAGCTCACGCAAGTAGGGCCGTTTATGCCCCGGAAAGATAATTATACGTGCTTTAAGTTTTCCACAGATAAAGTTAAATATCGGTTGGGGGAAATTGACCCCAGTTGGTGTTCGGTCACCCAGACGGGGAGGACCACCAACAATGTGAGTGATGCAGCCACCCTAATTGGGACTTGGGCTAGGAGCGGGCTGTATTACTATTGCGGGCACAGGACTCTACTGGCTCGTGTTCCTCTTGGGAGCGTGGGGACGTGCGCGATGGTGAGACTAGGAGCGCCACTTATGCTAATCGGAGATAAGGTAAAATCAATTCCCCCACACAATACGCGCACATTGGCAGCCAGGCGCAAAAGACACATTTTGAGGAAGAGAGGAATTCATGACACACACGCCTATGACCCTAGGATGAATTCCCCCACCTGGATCGACTCCATTGGAGTGCCCAGGGGGGTTCCAAATGAGTTTAAACTTGTTGATCAAACAGCAGCCGGGTTTGAAAATATTCCAATAATTTCTGCTTTCTTTCCAGTGACCCCAAACAAGAACGTAGATAGGATCAATTATGTTCACTATAATGTACTGAGACTCTCTAACCTCACCAGAGACGGCATGGAGGGGTTGGCGGAGCAGGTGGGTCCGACCTCGTTAATGGGAGTGCAGAATAGAATGGCCCTTGATATGTTGTTAGCGGAAAAAGGGGGCGTTTGTGCTATGTTTGCCGATCAGTGTTGCACCTTTATTCCAAATAACACTGCTCCAGATGGGTCGGTAACCAAGGCTCTGGAGGGCCTAAAGAGCCTTTCTGAAACTATGCATGATCACTCCGGTGTTGATAGTCCGTTGGAAGGCTGGCTGACCTCAGTGTTCGGACGGTGGAAGGGGGTTATCGCTTCGGTCATGTTTTCTTTATCTATTGTGGTGGGTATTATGGTTATTTGTTGTTGTCTCATCCCTTGTGCCAGAAGAATGTTCAAAAGTATGTCTGTGAGGGCAGTGGACCCTGGAGTCATTACTCCAATGTCCATGATGCCAATGATGCATGTGGAACTGAATGTGTAGGCCAAGGAGGGAAACAACTTTTGTGACCTCTGGATTCTCCAGAGGTCAACAGAGGGAATTGTAGAATAAGGAGGGGATGTTTTTCTCATTATCATTTAATATTTTAATATGGCATTATTAGTTCATCAGAAGTATATAACCAGCTTTGCATTAAACATAAATTGAAGTTTTTGACCTTACATTATTCTTTGCATTACAGTGATTGTTATAACTTTAGTTTGAGCTTCTCTTACAGGTACCAGAATAATAACATGATTTTCCATTGCAGATGTAACCATGATCATTCCATACACATTGCAGTTTGTTGCTTATTCTAGAGTTGTGCTCAAGGTAATTAAAGGTTAAAAGCTACAGCCAGCGTGATGTCTGGCTGATCTATGGAGGGCAAAGGCTTTGAGCTTGGAAGGCCGCACCCGCTTACACAGCACTTATAAGATGTTATTCTTGGTGATTTTGTGCTTAGTCATGTTTTAATATGTTTTAAGTAGAAGTAGCTGATCCAGCAATATTCATTTAATATTATATGCTTGATTTAGAGCAATACACACTGATGGTCTTAATAAATGAAAGAGTCCTTGTAGCTGCCATGTTGTGTCTTAGCAGGGTACAGATGGTTCCAGGAGACGGGGGGCAGTCAGCGTCTGCCCTCGGGAAGGAGACAATGTTATTCTTTGTGTTAAATAAAATTGTCAACATTGATTGTATTACACCTGTCACTACGCATGAAGGGGCGTTCTAATACCCTGATTTTACAAAACTATGGTGATGTGTTTTTTGAAGAGAGATCTGAGACTGTCTGCATACAGTGTCCATCTCCCACGTGTGTGATCATTAAATCATCGTTTGACTCAACCCGACCGGACCAGTGTTGTTATTGTGGGTTTTTCCTATGGTGTCCATCCCCAATATTTTGAACTCGTAACACTAGCTAAAGTTGGTATTAGCTTTGTGGCTAAAGCTGAAAAATAGTAACAAATTGCAGCTGTTGTCGGTCAGATATGGAATTTATGCATGTGACAGAGAGCACTGATGCTTTTAAACATCACTGAGAGAGCAATAGTGTTTGTGTTACTCGTGCTAGTTATGGCTACAGTGGCTAATTAGTCCGGCTGTAACCGTCAGAGTTTAAGAAGCTGGGAGCACAGTGCCATACCTTAATTCTTGCTGCTGACACGCACTCAAGTTATAATAAGGATCCTGCCACCTTAGACGTGGGTTTAAGAACCTGTGCCCATAAATGCCAAATAATTTTTCCATTTAGTCATTGTTTTAGGTGAAGTGTCACTTACTTGACTATTCTATTGGTCAAGCCCAAATAATACAGCAGATATCTACAAGGAGATACGTTTGTTCAACGGAGTATGTCTTATTAAGTGATGTATTGTGAATTTTCCAACATCGTCCTAACAAAAATTAGGACCCTTTACCCCCCCCCTCTTTTTTCTCTACTTTGTGTAGAACATATGTGAGCTGCTTCTCAAAACATTATGTATAAATGACAGAAAGATTGGTACTTTAAAGAAACCATTGATGCTCTTCTGGACTGGAATACATTTTTTTTCAATTAAAATTAATGTTTTTGTGATGGTGGAATTTTTACCTTTATGATTACAGAAGTCAAAACATCGGTTGATGATAGCTTACCATCTAAACTCCCCATCTCTTGGCAAGTCTGAATTAGAGGTCTCAGCTGTATCGGCCTTTCCTAGTGGATTTGCTTAAAGAGGAGATAGCTTAAGTCATTAGGTACATATTCCCTGACATTCTAGAGGTCAACCTTGCACAGTGTGTGACATTAAAGGGCATAACTTATAGAAAGGGAATGGTACTCGCCGAAAGGGCAGCAGGTGGATTGCCAGAATACTGAAAAACCATATCTGCATTGTACCACAGCATATTGTACATTGTCAGAGAGCTTGGTGGCTGGTACAGAGAGCACGACAGAGCTTTTGAGCTCAGCCCAGTATCCACAAGAATATACACTCTCGGTTCACTCTGTGAATTCCTTGATACTTATCCATTGGTTGACTATGAGATTGGATCAGTCCACATTGTGACTTTTGTTAAGGTTCAAATATTGAGGAAGGAGAGTACAAACAACGAGGTCCAGAAGATCTTGGTCAAACGATTGATTTTAATGAATACACACGTGGGAAGATCACTCTGTACGCAGACAGCAATTGATCTTCGACTTAATCAAAGCATACACAGATGTTTATAGCATCAGGGTTTGAATTAATGACGCCCCTTCATACGTCACAGACAGAATATATACATACGTCAAATCAAAACCACAATGACTTTTAACACAGTTCAAAAGAACATCGTCTTCTATTTTCATAGCCGATTCCTCTGGTCAACCTTTTGACTTCCCGTTCAGCCACCCATCGTGCAAGACCTCGTTCCTCATTTTCAGAAACAACAAGAAACGGTTCCTCTTTTACAGAGACAACTTCGCAGTTACAACCAGACATGACTAACCCCTCACCTATAAATAAGTCTAACTAATATGTGTGTGTGTGTGTTGACCTCACTCAGCCTCCATGTCACCTCTTCGCCTACTAACTGTCTGTGTCTCGTCCTTAAATGCTTTCTCATCTCACCTGTTGCACTTCTGACCTTTCACCAGAACAGAGGCTCATCCTTATGTGTAATAACCTAACTGAAACTATGTATATGTCATCTACTAAATAAATGTTTTAATCAAGAACCTCTAATGAAAACTTAATAAAAGAATATAAAAGTATAAAAGACAATTTGAATAACCTAGTAATTCAAATAGCCTCGTCTAACCTGCTCCTCAGAATAACTTAGACTCTGCTTTCACTTCTGCAAACTCTCTGCAAGCCTGCAGTTTCCTGTCAGCCTGTGACTTTAGTCTTTCTGAAAGACACACACACTGTTTAAACCTCTGAATGCAATATCAATGCTGCAGATTATATTATTAATGCAATGGTAATGATGATGATTATTTAACAATAGCAGTAAAATAATTTCCCTGCTCCACACTTTAAAAAAAAGCATATAGAAATAAAAGGTGTTCATATGAGTGTAATAGGTTCAGTTGCATGTATGTCATTAGATAAATTCTTCTTTTTTATGTCTGATCTTTATAACTTTGACTATTGGGTATGGATAGCTTTATGAAAACTAAACTGAAATGATTCTTTCTGAATATGTAATTCTTTTTTGCCTACAGAGTCCTATGGTCCTAAAGACTGTTTTGGCTGATGGAACCTGTCGAAGGCTCACTCTCTAATGGAGCGCCTGAATCAACTGAGGATCTCATTGTTGAAGTCAAGAGACAGTGTTGTCTTCAGGGCAGTTTCAGACTTCAGTTTATGAATTCCTTGTTTGGGAATGGGTTTCTTAACCTCACCTCAGTTTCAGAAGTAGCAGACAAAGGGACTCTTAGAGCTATTGACATGCCAAAGCCCACCACATGGACATTAAAAAAAGAGTATCAGAGTTGGTGAAACTCAAGATGGAAAAGACTTTTTCATACAGAAGACATGAAGATGTTCGTGATGCACCAATGGTGGAGGCTTTCATGGCAAGATGGCCTGCTCTATTTGATGTCCATGAGGTAAGGTTTGCCTCATACACGGAGTTCTTGCGGTATTAGCCTAAAATGGTTAAGGCACAGTTGTTATTTGACAGCCCATTTCTTCAGCATGAGTGATTGCAGCCTTCTTCCAGGTATTACACCTTTGAAGCTCATTCCTCTGTGCTCATGTTTTCAGATCAACGCTGAGTTTAAGAGAATTGCCACCATCCCCCCTCAGACAAAGTTCCTGGCTCAGCTGGCTCTCCACTTGAACAACCTGGTGAAGTTGGTCAACAGAAAAGGAGAGCTTGGACTAATACTGAAAAGAATTGTGGCATAAATGGATAATGTAAGTGATAAAGCCTGAACATTCACTTAACATGATCCTCTTTGGATGAAACTTTATAATTGTGGAAGATTTCAAATGTTTTCCCATGATAAATTCTCTCATATTGTATTTTTACATTGCTTGTGTTTTTAACCTTCACTTTGTCAACCTATTATTAATTTGTGTGCCTTTAGTTTAAAAACATTCATGTAAAGTACACTATTAAAACTTAAATGAAGGACAAGGCTGAATGAAGATGCTAATTACATACATTACATTTCAGTGTGAAGATGTTGATGCTGAGTGTGTCAAGGGAGTGTGTATCTACATGGGTGAAGACCCTGGCATGCTTATCCGGGAGTATGTGGTATGTACTTGTCTTTTTTTTCTCGGACTTTCCACAGTGTCATATTACTTACTTGGCATGAAATGACATGGCTTCTTTTTTACAGGGCATGGAAGAACATGCCATCAGTGAGACTGTTGAAGACACCACTGTTTGAATTTATCTTCTTAAAGAGCAAGCTTCAGCAGATGAACAAGAGTTGTCCTTGCAGGCATCAGAGTGGCGAAGAATTTGGATAATGTAGCATTTGCTGTGATAATGATATTTGGACTCATGTATGCATTAAACCTTGCCTAGCCTGCGGACCTTCGCTACAACTTTGACGTTTTCCAGAAGGCTTTCATGGAACTGGATGGAGCTAAACTCTCTAAAGTCCTTGCTTTCAAAAACCATCTGTTTCATTGAGAAGTCAAAGACTGCACTTCTGCAATTCTTTGCAGTTTTTCATTTTGTGTTCAGTAACGTTATACTGCTTATGTTTTTATTGCTTTCCCCTCATGTGACTGCAATGCAGGATAATTTTTCCTTTTGGTATCATGTTGTAAGAAATTTTTACTGATGATTTTTAGCAATATGTTCTAAGTCAACCTTAATGTCCTGCTTACATGTTTAAAATGAAGATTAAAATTCATGTAGGTGTTTGGTATTAGTTATGTAACAATGTCATTTAAGGCTCAACTTAGTTGAAATCTTGTACAGGTAAATACTTGTACAGAAGCTGAAACGGTTATAAAATATTACACAAGTTATATTTGTGTAAATCTGTTTATTCATAAAAGCGTGTTGTTTTTTTCAGGTTTTTCTTAATTTAGTTTACATTTTCAATTGTGTAATTAATACAAATGTTATATGTAAGAGATGACAGGATCAACTATAAGCACTTTCTTTTATTTGCTGCTAAGGTCAGTTTTTTGTGAAATATTTGCAAATATATCCTCAAACTAACTTTTTCTTTTAGTTATTTCTGGGGGCTATCTTTAAAAATGTGTTAACAAGTTTATATGGATGTGATTTTGGACTTGTTCATGACAGAATTGCTGCTTTCGCTACCGTTGAAGATCTAACACAGAAAAACATGAAGGTGATTTTCCTGGCCTGGGATTTTATAAAAATATTCTGCAGTACATCAAAAACGAAAGAAAACCATTAATCAACATATGAACATTACCTCTGAAGTTACAGCGGTTTTATTAGAGACACAGCTGAGCGTTTTGCATTTTGCATAATTTTAAAAAGTTTACATTTGTTCAGAAGCAGATATGAGACTTTCTTTTCGGAAGTAAGTAAAGGGAAAAAAACAGCGGCCGACAGTGCTGTAAACAACGGTAGACTTGTGCGTAACAAGCAAGCGAACAGAAAACAGATTTTTAGACCGGAAACTGTTCTTGAAGTATACTGAGAGAGCAAGAGAGAGAGAGAGAGCTGTGCATGAAGTGTGGTGGAAGCAAAACAGCAAAAGTCAGAGGCAGGGGCGGATCTAGACAAATTTTCTTAGGGTGGCATGAGCGTGGCAAAAAAATCAAATGGGGTGGCAAAATCAAAGCCCCCCCCCCCCCTCCCCCAAACACAGATGCAGGTGGTTACATATGGTTAAAATGATACAAAAGCTACACAACATGGGGTGGTTTGTTTACAAACACAAGTCTAACTTAAGTTTCACTGTTTTTTATTAGAAAACAATCACATTGTTAGATGCTGAAATTACACAAAACGTCAGAAATCTGCACTGTCATGAACAAAAATTTAAACCTAATTTTTCATGATTTGTTGTATTAACCCACTGAGGTCTGAAATACAACCGGCCATTTTTTACTCCTTTTGAGTTTACGTTTGTATTTCACCCTCAAATTGTTTCATTTTTTCCCTTTGCCTTGTTTGGTTTCATTCTTTTCAGCTCAACTGAATTTTGTTGTTTTTTCACTGACATACTGCATTAGTATTACTGATCTGAAAAGAACTTAAAATCCTAGCAGTATTTTTTACTGTAAAAAAAACACAGACATGCTGAGTAAATTTTTATAACTTGAAATGCAAATATAAATTGTACATTTTGTAAACATATACAACTATTTGTCTAAAAATACAGCCAATACACCTGCCGTTTTTTTCATTTTCTACAACCATTAAAAACATTACTAAAACTAAAGTAAGAGAACAATCAGGTTTCCCAATAAGATACCCCACAAATGATGTGTGCCAGTAAAAAAAAAAAAAAAAAAAGTTTGTCCACCAAAAGACAGAGGAGAACAGCACAGGGATAAGCCTGCAGGCCTGACAACAGGAGGTGTATCACTCTGCTGGATTTCTACTTAGTGACAGTGTTTACACTGCAATGTGCCTTTGTGACATTCATTAGTGCACTGACACACAAAACAAAACGACTACACAACAGAACAGCTACACAAGACAACACAATACACTAAGTATACACGCCACACTAAACGTCACAAATCTCCCACATCTCTCTCTCTCTCTCTCTCTCTCGCTCGTTCTGTCTCGCTCCCGTTACCGTCACCCCCCAAACTTTCCCCTCTTCCTAAACAACCCAATCCCACGTGTTGACTTTTTTTTTAAATTGGTCGACATGGTGCATTTTTCCACCGTTAGGAAAGAGGTGGCTTTTTTTTTCCTTTCTTTACTGTTTTTGCGCTGTCCTTATAAAATGCTTAACACACACACAAAAACATGACGACAGTATTTAGAAAAAAGCGTGGCTTATATATATTATCATAACTCTGAAATTTACTGGCCTGTAATTAAAATTTAAAAACTTTGAAGTCCGAACTTTCAATGTGGGCTGAAATAGAGACTCTTTTTGCTATGTCAGCTTAAATCAATCATGTGATTTGGAGGTGCAGCCTGTCCATGGACCACAGAGGGTTAATAACACTCACCTTCCTTCCATTTCCAGAGTGTAACATCCAACCACCTGTGTAAAATCCGAAATTCCCAAGGTGTTGTTCAAAATGTGCTCTGGCACAATCATAAGCATTCCTTGCTACTGAAAACAAGAAAAAAGCCGGTCCTGCTATGGGCTGAACCATTTGTTAACCCTTTAAGACCTACCATAGAACCAAGTTCGCCAGAGCTTATATTATATTTTTACATGCTGTAGTGCCATTTTTGGGAGCATTTCAAGTTGCTATACATCAATAACACCATCATAGCCCAAATTTTTATAATATGTATGCATAAAGTGCATAGTTATTACATAAATTGCAAAAAAGTGCAACAAACTTTTTTAACATATAATTCTAGTTAGAGAAATTTAAGAGGCTTATCCCTCAAAACTGTAAATACAAAAAAGTTGCACAAAATAGTTTCGGCGCTTGTCGTGGTTCTCTCCCTCATATATGAGTAACACAAAGAACTTTGCCTACTTGGAGTTCAATGCTTTTGCTGTGTAGTTCAATTGTCTGGGGTGGGTGTAGCTCAGGTGGCAGAGCAGGTCAGCCACTAATCAGAAGGTCAGTGGTTCGATCCCAGGCTGCCACCTGGCTGCATGCTTTGGGCAAGATACTAACCCCATGTTTGCCTACTGGTGGTGGTCAGAGGGCCCGGTGGCCAGTGCCCGGCAGCCTCGCCTCTGTTAGTGTGCCCCAGGGTGGCTGTGGCTACAATGTAGGTTGCCGTGAATGGGTGCATGACTGAATGTGTAAAGGGCTTTGGGGTCCTTAGGGACTAGTAAAGAGTTATACAAATACAGGCCATTTACCATTCTGGAGAGGGCTTTTATTTGTATCATTGTTGTTGCCATTTGCATGTGAGAACTTAGATTGTGAGGATGATTAAAGATGAACAAAGGGTGGTAGGAGAATTGAAGTGAGGATACACAGTGTGAAACTGCTTTAAGTGTACAATAATGTTGATGTGATATACAGAATGTCAGGAAAGAAATGTTGTTATTAATGTGATTCTTGAGGTTTGATTTAAGAATCAAAGGGTGGAATTGTATAGAAATTTCTTTTATTTATGTATTATTCACATTATTTTATTGTATAATACCTTGGTGCCACTGGATTTTAGCATGTCACTGTTATGATCCTGGGTCGTTGACCCAGCGTTTTGTGTTTCTTTTTGGGTTCATCTTGTGTTTGGTGTTTATCCTGATTCTGTATTAATTCTTTGGGTTGGTTGTCGTGTTTATTATCCCTACCTGTGTCTCCCTTCTGTGCTCCGTTCAGGTCCCTGCGTTTTTGTTGCAAAACAGTCTGTGTGTTTCCGGTTTTACTTTGTAGGTCTGCCTCTCATCATGTCCATTAGTGTCAGCTGTGTCCACCCCTGCATGTCATCTCCTCATTACCTTGTGTGTGTATATTTAGTGGGTGTCGGTCTGTGTTCGTTGTCGGCTCGTCTGTGTTTCTTGGTATCCTGTTCCTTAGTCTGCGTCTCTCTGCTCCGCTCTCCGTTTTGTAGATTTCAGGTTTGCTCTTTAGTTTCTCCCAGTTTAGGTTTGTCATTACTCATGCTTCATTGCCTGTTTTTGCCACTGCCACCGTGTAAATAAACTTCACTCGTATCATCAGTTTGCTGCATTTTGGGTCCTCCTTTTCCTCCACTCCACACGGCTCACTCCGCCAGCCGTGACAGTCTCACACTCACGCAGTTAGACAGATAGTGGGGGTCTGGTAAGGAAGTTGGGGGAAGCAGACGACTCCACAGGAAGAATCTTTTGTCTCTTCGAGATAGAGGCAGAAGAAGGTATTTAACTGAGAGCCATGCTAGGCTCAGAGAGACTCTGCTGACCGTCTGCCCCACGATCATGCATGCTCTCCACCAAGCTTGGTTTTCTGTTATTAGTTTGTGATCAAAGAATGTTAGCTACCGCTCACCGCTTTTCTGCAGGCTTTATTTAATGGAAAACTTCCACAACATACCCAATTGAATATGTTTTTAGATACTAATGGTATCATGGAAGTTTTTCAGTCAGGTTTTAAACATCTCCACTCCACTGAAACAGCACTTTTATGGGTTTTTAACAATATCTTTTTAGCTAATGACTGTGGAAGTTCTGTGATCCTTGGGCTTTTAGATCTTACTGCAGTGTTTGATACCATTGACCACAATATTCTTATCTCCCATTTGGAACACCCGGTTGGCATCAAAGGTGCAGCACTGGTTTGGCTTCGTTCATATTTGAGTGGCAGAACGTTCAGAGTTAATGTTGAAAATTTTGAGTCCGCCTCAGCCCCCCTTTCTTGTGGGGTGCCCCGGGGCTAAATTTTTGGCCCTCTTCTTTTTTCATTATACCTGCTCCCTTTGGGGTCTATTTTTAGAAAACGCAAAATATCCTTTCACTGCTTCACAGACGACTGCCAAATTAATTTGCCTTTAGCACCAAATGGCCCAGGCTCCATCCAAATCCTTCTGAACTGCCTTAAAGATGTCAAAGCTTGGACGGCTCTGAACTTTTTGAGTTTCAATCAGAGTAAAACAGAGGTGATTGTATTTACACCTAATAAGATTCCATGCAACCCACTTGGGAATTGTGGTGGCCTTGTGTCTTATATCAGACAACATGGGACAAATATGGGAGTCATTATGGACTTGAATTTTAAATTGAATAAATACATTCGTTCTGTGTTGCAAAAATAAATAAAAAAATAAAAAAAATTAATAAAGCAAAGGGAAATAGCAAACCTTAAGCCAGTTTTGTCAAGACATGACATGGAGAAGGTAATACATGGCTTTATTTCAACTATGCTTGACTACCGTAATGCACTTTATGTTGGAGTCAGCCAAGGATCCCTTGCACGTCTTCACCTCGTTCAAAATGCTGCTGCCTGCCTCTTGACTGGTATCCTGTCCTCTCTTCATCTGCTTCCTGTTCATGTTAGAATTAATTTCATAGTCCTAAAGCTGGTTTGTAAATGCCTAAATGGTCTTGCTCCCCCATACCTTTCTCAGGTACTTCAGCCTTAAAAACCTTCGCGGGCCCTTAGATTAGCTGACCAGCTGATTTTGGTTGTCCCAAAATCTGGGCTAAATGTAGATGAGAACTAGCCTTTTCAATTATGGCTTCCGAACTTTGGAATATACTGCCTTCAAATATTAGACAGGCATCTTCGTTTCCTGTTTTTAAGTTGCTTTTGCAAAACATACCTTTTGTCATTTATACTGGTGTGAGTTGATATGTTCAATATGTGTATTATTATGTGTTTATGTCAGTGTCATTGGTTTTATCTTGTGTTTTACCCCTTTGTTTCTGTACAGCACTTTAGGCAAACTTTATGTTTTTAAATGTGCTATGTAAATAAATTGGATTTGGATTTGGATGTGTTTAGAGACTGAAACAATGTTGTGCATCTTTCTTTTTTGTCTTCACAAATTGTTATTTGACTTATTTTTTTGTCTCAGTTTTGATAACTGAAGGCTCCACCTTTAAACTGGTGTGTTATATCAAAATCTGTGATTATTCACTGTGAATTACTCTTGGACACAGCAATAGCTTACTGAGCTATTTATGCTGCTTTTAAAGGTAACATAGTATATACCAAACTGAAATCAGGTTTGCAAATGAGAAAAGGATTAACTACAAGTATCACGTTCCTTTAACCCTTTAGAGCCGATCGGAGCGGGAACGCTCTGTTTTGCATAACTATTTTTAAATCCCAGTAGCACTGCAACCACATAAGCTAGCGCAAAAATTTTTTTTGCATATGAAACCGGAGGAGTTGTACTTACATCTTATGCCATCAGCTTGTCCTAGGTCACGGTTTCCTTCCACATAAAGCTTTGCAAAAACTGCATAAAAAGCGCTTGCAGGAACAAAAATATAATATTCCAGAAACACGCTTTACCGATCCGATCAGCTGTTCATAACACTTCCTACGTTGGAATAGACGTCAGCGCGAACTTTTGCATTTCCGCCATTACCTGCCCGAAACCGGAAGTGACGTCATTTTCGCGGAAATGTAGTCTTTTTTGCCATCAGGGCCTCAGGGCCTATACTGCTCTTTTTAAAAGTTATCTTTGACTTTATGACTTTCTGTGTCGTTTCTGGGATGCTTAGGACTCATATTGCACTGCTGGAAATAGTTAATTTTGATGCATATGCTGCTTTTTTGCAAATTTGCAGTATAATATTTATTTTCGTTTTTCCTGCAATGTATAAAAATTGGTGTATTTCAAAAATAAACTATGAAGACACTCAAAATAAATTTCCTGTGGTGGGAAACTATTTTGTGCAACTTTTTTGTATTTACAGTTTTGAGGGATAAGCCTCTTAAATTTCTCTAACTACAAATATATGTTAAAAAATCAAAAACGATTTTCAATTTTTTTGTAGTTTATTGCACTTTTTTGCAATTTATGTAATTACTATGCAATTAATGAATACATATTATTAAAATCTGGGCTATAATGGTTGTATTGATGTATAGCAACTTGAAATGCTCCCAAAAATGGCTCCACAGCATGTAAAAATATAATATAAGCTCTGGCGGACTTGGTTCTATGGTAGGTCTTAAAGGGTTAATATTAATTGCAACCCACTGTATGTATGACATTATTACTGGGAGCTGAGCAACACAAAAACTCTGAACCAAGATTTGCCCCTTGGTTTAAATGATATTCATATCATATTTCTAATTTAAACAACACAGAGAAAGCAGAGTAAATTATATCTAATTAAAACACACAAATGATTGATTGTTCAGTCATTTCATTATAATAAACAGTTTGTTACTAATCACACATGGATTTATGGAAAAACAATTGATCATTAACAGCTGATCTATTCCCACAAAAAGAAATATATCATAAATGAATACAAAACATGAAGATTTTCTACTGACTGAAATGGAAGATTACATGCAAAACAATTCCTAGTGCAAACTTAAACTAAAAAGTCTGACAAGGACATCAAGATGACATTCAAAAAGTATCTTTTCCCAGTTTCTTTTTTAACTTAGATTCTTCTTCTTCTTTAACTTAGATTCTTCCATCATTCCATCATTCAACCATGACAAGAAGTTGACAAAAATAATAGGTGCATTTGGCGCATGTCTTCCCCCTTCTCTCTCTGTCCATGCTTTCCTGTCCTTCCTTCACTGTGTCTATCAAATAAAGCTGGAATAAGCCAGGTGAGAAAAATAAATGGTGAAACTGTCAGTGTTGGGCAAGTTACCTTGAAAAAGTAATTAATTATAGTTATAAGTTACTTCATTAAAAAAGTAACTGAGTTAGTAACTGAGTTACAAGATTCTAAAAGTAATTAATTACTTTAAAAGTAACTAATTTGTTACTTTAAAAAAAAGTTTAACCCTCTGGGGTCCAGGGTATAAATGGCCATTTTTAACTACTTTTGATTTTCCCCTCAACATTTCACCTTTAAAAACTATTTACTTTGCCTTGTTTGGTATCATCCTTTCCAGCACAACCTCACATATCTGAATTTATAGTTATGTTTTCATTTTGGCACACTGTATTAACACAATTGATCTAAAATCAGACAAAAAGAAATCCGAGTAGAAAAAGTTATATTTTTTACTGTAACAACCGCAAACATGTTTATTGAATCATATTTCATAACTTTAAATGCAAATATAAATTGTCAATTTTAAAATCATATGCACAAGTTTTCCAAACAACAACGTTATTAGCATCCATTTACCTTTTACCCTCTTTTTATATAACCATTTCAAACTATTTACATAACAATTAGATGTTCTGCATTCAATAAGATGCCACACAAATTATTTGTGCCACTTCAAAATAAATATTTCTTTCCACTATAAAGGAGAAAATCACAAGCCTGATACCTGATGGTCTGACAGCAGCAGGTGTATCACTCCTGTTTTCTACCTGGAGACAGCAGTCGCCTCATTGTTCTGACACACAAGACAAAACTATCCACAACCCTACACACTAACTACACAATACAACATATTAACTACACACTCGATACATAGTAAACGTTACAAATCTCTCACATCTCAAAACTTGCTCTCTCTCTCTTGTTCTGCTCTCTCTCTCTCTCTCTCTCTCTCTCTCTCTCTCTCTCTCGCCTTCACTCCTAAATATTTCCCCTCTTCCTAAAGAACCAAATGTCATGTCGGCATATCCTTTTTTAATTGGTCGACATGGTGCATTTTCCCACCAACATGAAAGGGGTGTTTTTTTTTGTTGTTTTTTTTTTTGGTCATAAGCAGAGAGTGCTTGCTAGCGCTGTCCTTAGACAGTAAACGTGACGAAACTATTCAGGAAAAAACGGCGCGTGTATATTGTTTATCATGACTCTGGTTTTACATCGCCTATGAACACAATTTAAAAGCTGTTATACATCACCTTGTTGCTCTGTCATCTTGAAGTGGTCATGTGATTGGCTTACCAAGACATTTTTATTCTTCCTCAGCCAAACAGCAGCATTCATGCGATTGTTTTGCCCCCTTGCTACAGGTGTTGTGCCAAAAAGTGATCATCTGGCAGAAAGTGATTGCCGTCTACGGGAGCATGCGCAGCTGCTTAAAGCTGTGGCGCCCAGATTTCTTATGTAGACGGCTACTTCCGTGCAACTGATATAAGGCTGAAGACAGCTTCAACTGTCTGTGTTGTAACGATAGAAATAGTAATTAATTACATTACTTGTTACTGACAAAAATGAACCCCGTTAGTAACACCATTACTTGTAACGCCGTTATTCCCATGACTGGAGACTATCTGAAACAGTGTTTAAGTATATCTGACATTTTAGTTGATACCCAATCTGAAGTGACTTCTGTGGCAATGAACTTTTATTGTTTAGAGATTCTGCTATCTAAACAGGAGGAATAGAATCACATCTCAAACTGTACATTTCTCTTCATAAAATGCTGCAGGCTGATGGGTCATTGGTCTTATTACTGATTTGTTGTATCAGGTCAAATAATTGTTGTTCTTGTGTTTCCTGAAGTTGTTTTTTCTCCTCATTTTTTGCATTCCTCATTTCTCTTTCATGTTTTTTCCACTAAAGTCTTGATTTTTTTGATGTTTTCGCTCTTTTTGATCACATGTTTCATGAAGTTATTAATTTCCCTCACATAGTTTTCCCTCTGACTTTTTAATTCCTCCTTGTGTTTCATTTTGGATTCATGAAGCTCTTCAGCTAGCTTTCTGATTTCCTCTTTATATTTCTTCTCTAGGTCCTCCTGAGATTTCGTGTGTTGTTTCTCCAGTTCTTGTATTTTTTGTTCTTCCCTGCTCTTTTCTGATTTGATCCTCTTTTTGTTTCTTGTTTTCATATATTAGTTTTTCTGTATTATATTTCTCCTCAAGTTTTTCCAGTTTTTCTTTCTCCTGTCGTCTCTTTTCATCTTCTTGTTGTTGTTTCTCTTGCTCTTCTCTTCGTTCTTTCTCCCACTCCTCTTGTTTTCGTTGCATCTCTTCTCTGGTCTCTTCCAGCTTCCTGTCAACACTTACCTTTGCTTCTTTTTCCAACTGAATTTCTCTGTCCAATTTTTCAAGTTCTTCTTTGAATTGTTGTCGATGTATTTCTTCTTCAGCGTCCTTTTCCCTCTTCTCTTTTTCTCTCTTTTCTTCTTCTATTTTTCTTTTTTCTTGTTCTTCCTTAATTTTATCTGCCATTTCCTGGAGTTCTTGAGCTTTCTGTTCCCTCTCCTTTTCCATTTTTTTTCTATCTTCTTCCATTTTTTGTTTCATGGCTTCCATTTCTTCCTTATGTTTTCTTTCAATTGCTTTCTTTTCTCTCTCAATTTCTTCTTCCTTCTCTTTCAGAATCCTCTCCATCTCCTTCCTTATTGCAGTTTCAGCCTCTTGCAGCATCTTGTTGGAGAAACAGTGTCCTCCATTCTTCTTCACCATTGTGTCAATCTTTGCTATCAGCTCACTGACTTGTTTTTGATTGTCTTTGTCATGGTTATTGAACACATGGTATCTTCCTCCACAATCAGAGACCAGCTTCTTAAAGGAATCATCACATTTGTTCTTGATGTAGTCCTCTGAAGAGAAGCTGTCATACTCCAGTGTATCTCCTTTTGTTAAAAGGACGATAGTGAACTTCTGAGAGTTCTTCCCAAAAAATTTTTTGATGAGCTCCAGTGTCTCCTTCTCCTCTGTTGTGAATCTACCAATCTGTACCACTAGCAGGAAGACATGTGGTCCTGGCGCCAGGAGACTGACACATTTCACCATCTCCTCTAGAACCTCATCATTGGTCAAAGTTGTGTCAAACAGACCGGGAGTATCGACCACAATAACAGGACGACTGTCCACCTCACCATGTGCTTTCTCACAATTTTTTGTGACTGACATTTGACTTGATTCAGCTTTAAACTCCTTTCTTCCTAAAATGGTGTTTCCTGTAGAGCTCTTTCCACAGCCGGTCTTCCCAATTAACACAATCCTGAGACAGTTCGAGTCCTGTTCTCCAACTTCATCACCTAAAACATGAAAACAACCTGAGTTAGCTTAAAGATTGACACTTGTACATAGTTACATCAAGAGTCATTATGTCAATGGAAAATATTAATCTAGATTACTTACCACTGACAAGTTTTAAGACTTTCTCCATTTGTGCATGTAGAAAGGTTGTAGCTGTATAACAGTGTGGTTTGTCTGTGGCCTCACTAATTTTGTCCACAACCTCAAACATCTTTGGAATCCTCTTTTTGTCTTTGATGTTGAGAACCACATGTCTTTGTCCATAGGTCTGAAGGAGCTCCTGGATGTGTTGGTCTGTACTTACAAAAGTTTCAACAGCTGGATCTGTAGGATCTGAGTCCACAGTGAACAGAATCATGGTGAAGTCATTGACTCGATAGCTGAATGCATCCTGGATGGTCTCTAACTCTCCCTTGTCTTCATCAGTGATGGCAGCCGCAGGTAGGACCAGGATGAAGGCATGGACACCCTCAGGATCACAGAGGGAGATACACTTGAATGATTCCTCCATCACTGCCTCCTGAGGTTTTCCATACAAGGCAGGCAGCTCCACCAGGGAAACCCGACATCCACACACCTCTCCCTGATGTTTAACACACTCTGATGAGTTGGAGACTGAATGAAGCTCTGTCTGACCTAAAATGGACTTGACTACTGAAGTCTTCTCCCTCCCAAACAGAACCAGTTTTAGACTGGACTTCAGATTGTGTTTAACATCTTCTTTTAACATTAGATATGTTCCCCAGTTTTCACTCACTATTTTATTTATATCCTCCATCAACTCTGAGTAATCTGTAGGAGAATACATTTTGTCAAACCAGTTCTGCCTTTGGTTGCAGTCTTCAATGAGTTTTTCCACTGAGTTATTGCCTGTCTCTTTTTTTCTTAGTTATAATGACCATTGAGTGATTAAAAGCATCTTGATCAAACAAGCTCAGGACCAAATTCAGAGTTTGTCTGTCCTCTTCAGTGAAATCAGAAGGTTTCACTAACAGCAGCAAAACATTTGGGCCAGGAGGACAGAGACTCACACAGCTCTTCATCACTTCTAACAGAGTTTTCACAGACAGATTGAAGATGTCAGGGGTTTTGACTACTGTTAATGGTTTCCCTTTCCACTCTCCAGAGGCAGCACGAGGTTGCTTTCCTCCACGGACTTTAAAGTCTTTTTTTCCAATAAGGAGCTTTTCCAGGGCTGATTTTTTGTTCTCACTTTTTCCAAACAGCATTATCCTGAGCTCATGTGCTGTAAAAAAAAAAAAAAAAGATGAAAGTGGTAAATGACCTCAAAATGTATGAAATACAGATTTCTGTAACCAAAGTTTTACTACATTGTGTTACATACATACTTTTTGAATTATTGATCAGATCATCCGATTTGTTAAATGCTAATGTTTACACCACCACCATTTTTCTTCTTTTTTAAAAAAACAACTACAGATTATTTGTTCCAGGGATCCCAGGGGGGTATTTTGTTGGGGGGGCTTTGCCACTTGGTTGGGTCTCCCATCACAAATTGGTCCTGGGTGAGGGACCAGATAGTAAGCAATTTAAGACCCTTATGATTGCCAGACCAAGGGAACACTTTACCCTGTCAGACATATGGTTACCCGGGCCCCACTCGCACAGTAGAACTTGATAGGGTACCTAAGGGAGAGCATCTGGTGGCCAGCCTTAGCCCATAGGTTCTTGCTGGGTGCAACCTGAAGAAGGAACATGGGCCCAGCCTCCTTTAGGTGAGCCATTTGCACGAGACGCCATAGGGTACAATGTGTGCCGTGTAGTGGCCAAGGTTTGAGACACTGGCTGACCAATCCCTGCTACAGAGACTGGAGACTGGGATATAGAATATCACCTCTCTGGTGGGGAAGGAGCCTGAACTAGTGTGTGAACCCTGGGAATGCCTCTAGCTTATCTCAGGAAACAATATTCCCCCAGATAAGTAAGAAGAGGTGGCTAGAAAGATGGAAGACTGCTGCACTGCGCTGCGGCCGCAAGGTTGTGACTGCCAGTGATGGTGGTAATCCACGAACCAGATGTGGACACCAGAGGTGAAAGGAGCCACCAGACTGAAGAATAGGAGTCCTTTTGGGCTTGGTTAGTCTTTATGACTTCGGAGGCAGACATTGGTTACCAGCAGAACAAGTGGAACATAGCTTTGGAGGAGTTTGGAATTTCCCGGAAGAACCCAACCGAGGGATTAATAAAGTTCTATCTAATCTAATCTAATCTCTCTAAGTGATCCTGCCAAATCATCAAGGAGGGGAAAGTGGTGCTATACCCCCATGGTGTAAAATACAGGTGACTTCAAGTGAGGATATTGTCCGGCAGCGGAAGGGACAATTCAAGGACCACTTTAATTCATCTGACAAACCTTCCACTGAGAAAGCAGAGTCTGGAGATCATGGAGAGAAAGTCATTAATCAGTGGGGGTGATGTGACTGAGGCAGTTAAAAAACCTTTTGTTGCCTAAGCCCTTGGAGTGAATGAGGTTTGCCCTGAGTCCCTGGAGGCTCTGTAAAATGTAGGGCTGTCTTGGTTAACATGTCTCTAAAGTGTCGCATGGAGGGGGAGCACATTCCCCACATCTGCAGAAAAGTCTATCCCAGGTGATGGAAAGAAGAGTCCATCTATTAGGCAAAACTTGGATACAGGAGGAACAATGCATTTTAGTCACGGTTGTGGAATAGTAAACTGGCTCTTTATCCTCTCGAGGATATTTGGGGGTGCAAGGAGGTTGCCCAACTAGTCTACATGTGTTTTGTGGATTTGGAGAAGGCATTCAACCGAGTATTCTGTGTGAGGTGCTTCTGGACTATTGATTGCAGTGCATACAGAAGACTTTCGAAAAACTGAAGGTTTCTGTGAGCAATGCTGGGGACATATTCTGGATGTGGAATGAATATAATTTCACCAAAAAACTGACCACAACCAGGTGCTTTCCGCAAGATTTCAGACAGAGGAGGGAAAAGAATTATTCAATTCAATCTTATTTATATAGCGCCAAATCACAACAACAGTCGCCTCAAGGCGCTTTATATTGTACAGAAGATCGTACAATAATAGATTCAGAGAAAACCCAACAATCATATGACCCCCTATGAGCAAGCACTTTGGTGACAGTGGGAAGGAAAAACTCCCTTTTAACAGGAAAAACCTCCGGCAGAACCAGGCTCAGGGAGGGGCGGCCATTTGCTGCGACTGGTTGGGGTGAGAGAACGAAAACAGGATAAAGACATACTGTGGAAGAGAGAAAGAGATTAATAACAGATATGATTCAATGCAGAGAGGTCTATTAACACATAGTGAGTGAGAAAGGTGACTTGAAAGGAAAAACTCAATGCATCATGTAAATCCCCCCGCCAACCTACGTCTATTTCAGCATAACTAAGGGGGGATTCAGGGTCACCTGGTCCTGCCCTAACTATATGCTTTAGCAAAAAGGAAAGTTTGAAGCCTAGTCTTAAAAGTAGAGATAGTGTCTGTCTTGCAAATCCAAACTGGACAGCTGGTTCCACAAAAGAGGGGCCTGAAAACTGAAGGCTCTCCCTCCCATTCTACTTTTAAATACTCTAGGAACAACAAATAAGCCTGCAGTGTGAGAGCGAAGTGCTCTAATAAGATAAGATAACTCTTTATTGTCATTGCACAGTCATACATAGTACAGTAGTACAATGAAATTGGAAAACTGTCCTACGTCAGCACTACATATAACACAACACGACACGGTATGACACATCACAACGCAACACAAACAACACAACACAGTATATTAAGTTAGTAATAGGGTGATGTGGTACTACAAGGTCATTGAGATAAGATGGGGCCTGATTATTTAAGACCTTGTATGTGAAGAGCAGGAATTCTGAATTCTGGATTTAACAGGGAGCCAATGAATGGAAGCCAATACTGGAGAAACATGCTCTCTCTTTCTAGTCCCTCTCAGTACTCTTGCTGCAGCATTTTGGATTAACGGAAGGCTTTTCAGGGAGTTTGGAGGACATCCTGATAATAATGAATTACAGTAGTCCAGCCTGGAAGTAATAAATGCATGAACTAGTTTTTCAGCATCACTCTGAGAACCTTCACAGACATATTCTGAGACAGGATATTTCTAATTTTAGAGAGGTTGCGCAAATGGAACAAAGTGAAGTGTTAGTGGAGGCCAAGGTAATGCCATCCAGAGTAAGAATCTGGTTAGATACCATATTTCTAAGATTTTCAGGGCCGAGTAAAATAACCTCAGTCAATCTGAATTAAGAAGCAGAAAGTTAGTGGCCATCCAGGTTTTTATGTCTTTAAGACATTCCTGCAGTTTAACTAATTGGTGTGTGTTATCTGGCTTCATGGACAGATAGAGCTGGGTGTCATCTGCATAGTAGTGAAAATGTATACCGTGTCCTCTAATGATACTGTCTAGGGCAGGGGTCAGCAACCTTTAAGACCCGAAGAGCCATTTGGACCCGGTTTCCAGGCAAAGGAAAACGCTGGAAGCCGCAAATACTTTTTGACATCTAAAATGAAGATAACACTGTATATATTGTTTTTTACCTTTATGCTTTGTGTGAAAAACTAAGGTGTGTTTCTTCTGAAATCCATGAAGTGCTACAGAGAAAATTACATTTTATTTATGTAATTAACACATTTTGAACTCTTAAAGAAATATGACAAAAGGAAAGACACCCTGCTGAACTTAAATGATCCATGTAGCAAACAAAAACTGTTGTGAGATGCGACCCTTATATCGCCTTTGGGCTTTTGGAGCCTTGACCTGACTTTTAAAAAATAATTGGAAAAAAGCACTATGTTGCTAAAAAAAAAAAAAAAGGAAAATGGATATTTTCAAAATTCTGCCTAAATGTGTGTTTTACCTGGTTAATGTGTGTGGCGGGGCGTGGTCTGCAGCGCCGCTGCAGCGGAGGCGGACGCAGCTGAGTGGCACCCGCAATCACGCCTCATCGCCTTAACGTTTGTGTTCTCTCTGCTGTTGTGTTGGTGTGTGTCGGGCTGTGAGCTGAAAAGCTACGGCTTGCTGTATGTGTACAGCAACCTTGTGTGAAAAGTGGTCAATAAAGAGGTGCTGAAAAGCATGTTCATGGAAACATCGTCTGGTCTGCCGTGGTATGTTTACAATGGGACTTCTGCTCCTGAACCATTGCGCACAGTGTCTGCAAATCGGGGTTGTACGAAGTCACTTTCATCTTTACGCAGGACTGTAAGCTGTCATCGGTGAGGCGTGAGCGGTGTTTGTTTTTTAACATAGTTCACGATGGAGAATAGCTGCTGACATAATGTGGATCCGAAGATCCATAATTGGCCTACCTGGGGTTGAAAGTCTCGATAAATGCATGGCGTTTCGGCGGGTATACCGGCTTCCGCGAGTGTGACGCTTATTTTGAGCGATGAAAAAAGTAATAGAATATAATTTTATTCTTATATTTCAATATCACAATAATCTTCCAATTTAGAACTACATGTTAAAAAAGAACTAACATAAATAAAATACACTTTAGCTAAATACTAGGGGTGCAACAATACTCGTATCGATATTGAACCGTTCCATACAGTGCTTTCGGTTCGGTACGCATATGTATCGAACAATACAAAATTTTTAATTTATTTTATCAACTTTCCTTCTGACGATGCTGTCTGTGTTGAGCGCTCAGTGGATCTGCGCTGACAGTGTGGCCTAGGCGGAGTAGTCGAACGCAGATTCACTGAGCGCAGGGCTAGCTTGCCCTGAAGTTAAGCTCAGACGTTAAGCTCTCCTTGCACCATGGCAAATTGAACCTCCCCCACCCTGATTCAGATGTGGCGTTTGGAACTGTTTTGGTCTTCATGTGAAGTATGACCCTGAAGGTAAGCGCGTCATGGACAAAAGTAAAACAGTAGGTCGGATGTGCCATGCAATGCTCAATTATATTGCTGGGAACTAGTGCTTTAGCCCAGTTAGCTCGTTAACGTGTTGGCCGTCCAGCCCCATGCGCGGGGCGATCCGCGGTAGCTCGTTAACGGAGATTTGCCGTGTTGTGGCGTTAACGTCATTTCAACGAGATTAACGCTGACAGCACTAGTGGGAACACAACGATTGTGACTGCACATTTACTCCGACATCATCCTAGTCTAAAGACAAGTGGAAGCAGACAAAAACAACAAGCACGAATGCTACAAACTTTACCAGAGTCATTGAGACAGCCGTTAGCACGTGATTCTCCTTATGGGGACCTGATATGTTTAATATGCTGCTGAGAATATAACCCAGAAGAAGAGTATAATATAGCTTTTATTTTGGAAAGAGCCATTTCTCTGTAATAAACTCTCTTTTCCAAAGATGAGTGATTTCTTGATCAGATAGATTTATTTTTTTATTACTTTGTTTCAGCATCATTAAATTTAAAAACTGTACTTTTGAGTTAAAATATATATTTATAATTTTAATAAATGAGAAATTAAAAAGGCATGAACATTTTTTTGTATCGAAAAAATATCGAACCGTGACACCAAAGTATCGAACCGAACCGTGAATTTTGTATATCGTTGCACCCCTACTAAATACTTATCATTTATTTTCCCAAACAGCACTATAAGGACTAAAGAGCCGCATGCGGCTCCAGAGCCGCAGGTTGCTGACCCCTGGTCTAGGGGAAGCATGTATGATGTAAACAGAATTAGCCCTAGCACTGAACCCGCTGGAACACCATAATTGATCTTAGTGTGTGAAGAGGACTCTCCATTTATATGCACAAATTTAAGTCTATTAGATAGATATGATTAAAACCACTGCAGAGCAGTACCTGTAATACCTAGAGCGTGCTCTAATTGAATATTATAATATTATAGAATATTATGGTCGACAGTATTGAACGCTGCACTGAGGTCTAGCAGGACAAGCACAGAGCTGAGTCGGGGGACCTGATCCTTGGGGTGGACCAATATTTGGCGCAGCGTGTTTGAATCGCTACCTTATCGTGGTGGAGGGGGTTGTGTGTCCCAGGGATCCCAGGGGCTATGTTGTCTGGGGGCTTTTGCCCCCTGGTAGGGTCTCCCATGGCAAATTGGTCCTGGGTGAGGGACCAGAAAGGGAGCAATTCAGAAGACCCTTATGAAAAGAACATCAAGGGAACAGTTTACCCTGCCCGGGATAGGGTCACCGGGGCCCCGCCCTGGAGCCAGGCCCGGGGAGGGTGCCCGAGGGCGAGCGTCTGGTGGCCCGGCCGGGCACAGCCCGAAGAGGAGACATGGGCCCATCCTCCAGCAGGCCCACCACCCGCAGGAGGCGCCATAGGGGTCGGGTGCATTGTGTGCCAGGTGGCGGCCAGGAGCGGAAGCCCTGGCAGACTAACCCCCGGCTGCCAAGACTGGCAATAGGGACATGGAATGTCACCTCTCTGGTGGGGAAGGAGCCTGACTTAGTGCGTGAGGTTGAGAGGTACGGCTAGATATAGTCGGACTCACCTCTACGCATGGTTTGGGCTCTGGAACCAGTCTCCTGGAGAGGGGCTGGACTCAGTCTGGAGTTGCCCCTGGTGAGAGGCGGCGGGCTGGGGTTGGTATTCTAATATCCCCTCGGCTTGCTGCGGGTACGTTGGGGTTTTTTCCCGGTGGATGAGAGGGTTTGTTCCCTGCGCCTTAGGGTCGGGGAACGGGTCCTGACTGTCATCTGTGCTTATGCACCGAGTGGCAGTTCGGAGTACCCAGCCTTCTTAGAGTCCCTGGGGGGGTGCTGGAAGGTGCTCCACCTGGAGACTGTTGTCCTGCTGGGAGACTTCAATGCTCACGTGGGTAATGACAGCGAGAACTGGAGGGGCGTGATTGGGAGGAACGGCCTCCCTGATCTGAACCCGAGTGGTGCTTTGTTATTGGACTTCTGTGCTAATCACAGTTTGGCCATAACGAACACCCTGTTCGAACATTAGAGTGTCCATAAGTGCACGTGGCACCAGGACGCTCTAGGCCGTAGGTCGATGATCGATTTTGTAATCGTATCACCAGACCTGCGACCATATGTTCTGGACACTCGGGTAAAGAGAGGGGCTGAGCTGTCAACTGATCACCACCTGGTGGTGAGTTGGATCAGGTGGCGGTGGAGGGCGCTGGACAGACCTGGTGCACCTAAACGCATAGTGAGGCTGTGCTGGGAAAGTCTAGCGGAGGCCCCAGTCTGCGAGATCTTCAACACACACCTCCGGCAGAGCTTCAACAGCATTCCGAGGGAGACTGGGGACATTGAGTCCGAATGGACCATGTTCAGCGTCTCCATTGCCGAAGCTGCTGCATTGAGCTGCGGCCACAAGGTGGTTGGTGCCTGCCGTGGTGGTAATCCCCGAACCAAATGGTGGACACCAGAGGTGAAGCGAGCCACCAGGCTGAAGAAGGAGTCCTATTGGGCTTGGTTAGCCTGTGGGACTCCGGAGGCAGCTGACAGGTATCGACAGGCCAAGCGGAATGCAGCTCGGGCAATGGCTGAAGCAAAAACTCGGGTGTGGGAGGAGTTCGGAGAGGCCGTGGAAAAAGACTTTCGGACTGCCTCAAAGAGATTCTGGCAAACCGTCAGGCGTCTCAGGAGGGGAAAGCGGTGCTCTACCTGCACTGTGTATAGTGCTGGCGGAGCGCTGCTGACGTCGACTGAGAAAATTGTCAGGCGGTGGAAGGAATACTTCGAGGACCTCCTCAATCCCACTGACACGTCTTCCGAGGAGGAAGCAGAGTCTGGGGATGAGGGGTATGACCCGCCAATTTCCGGGGGCGAGGTCACTGAGGCAGTTAAACAACTCCTTGGTGGCAGAGCCCCTGGTGTTGATGAGGTCCGCCCCGAGTTCCTGAAGGCGCTGGACGTTGTAGGGCTGTCTTGGTTGACACGTCTCTGCAATGTTGCGTGGAGATCAGGGGCAGTGCCTGTGGACTGGCAGACCGGGGTGGTGGTCCCCATCTTTAAGAAGGGGGACCGGAGGGTGTGTTCCAACTACAGGGGGATCACACTCCTCAGCCTCCCTGGGAAAGTCTATGCCAGGGTGCTGGAGAGGAGAGTTCGTCCGCTAGTCGAACCTTGGATATAGGAGGAACAATGCGGTTTTCGTCCTGGTCGCGGAACACTGGACCAGCTCTTTATCCTCTCCAGGATACTTGAGGGTGCATGGGAGTTTGCCCAACCAGTCTACATGTGTTTTGTGGACCTGGAGAAGGCATTCGACCGTGTCCCTCGGGGTGTCCTGTGGGAGGTGTTGCGGGAGTATGGGGTGTCTGGCCCATTGCTACGGGCCATTCAATCCCTATACAACCGTTGCAAGAGCTTGGTTCGCATTGCCGGCAATAAGTCGGACTCGTTCCCGGTGGGTGATGGGCTCCGCCAGGGCTGCCCTTTGTCTCCGGTTCTGTTCATAATTTTTATGGACAGGATTTCTAGGCGCAGCCAAGTGGCGGAGGGCTTTCGCTTTGGTGGCCTCAGAATCTCATCTCTGATTTTTGCAGATGATGTGGTTCTGTTGGCTTCATCGGGTGAGGGGCTCCAGCTTGCACTGGAACGGTTCGCAGCCGAGTGTGAAGCAGTGGGAATGAGGATCAGCACCTCCAAATCTGAGGCCATGGTTCACAGCCGGAAAAGGGTGGAGTGCCCACTCCGGGTCGGGGATGAGTTCCTGCCCCAAGTGGAGGAGTTCAAGTATCTCGGGGTCTTGTTCGCGAGTGATGGTAGAAGGGAGCTGGAGATCGACAGACGGAATGGGGCTGCAGCTGCAGTAATGCAGACGCTGCACCGGTCCGTCGTGGTGAAGAGGGAGCTGAGTGTAAAAGCGAAGCTCTCAATTTACCGGTCGATCTACGTCCCTACCCTCACCTATGGCCACAAGCTGTGGGTAGTGACCAAAAGAACGAGATCGCGGATACAAGTGGCGGAAATGGGCTTCCTCCGAAGGGTGGCTGGCCTCTCCCTTAGAGATAGGGTGAGAAGTTCGGCCATCCTGGAGGGGCTCAGAGTGGAGCCGCTGCTGCTCCACATCGAAAGGAGCCAGCTGAGGTGGCTCGGGCATCTGACAAGGATGCCCCCTGGGCTCCTCCTGGGTGAGGTGTTCCAGGCATGTCCCACCGGGAGGAGGCCCCGGGGCAGACCCAGGAGACGCTGGAGAGATTATATCTCTCGGCTGGCCTGGGAATGCCTTGGTGTTCCCCCGGATAAGCTGGAGGAGGTGGCTGGGGAGAGGGAGGTCTGGGCCTCTTTGCTTAGGCTGCTGCCCCCGCGGCCCGGCCTCGGATAAAGCGGATGAAGATGGATGGATGGTGTTTTGGGGTTTAAAAGTCACAGAGTCCCGGTTTTTAGAAAAAATGCGTCTCAACTGCTCCAATACTCCAGTCACATTCGTGATCACTACACATTTTCGCTTGGGCAGTGGTTGTCCTTCTCTCCTGGAAGGACGATCTCCTGGATTTCTTTTGGCGCCTTCCCTGCTTTTACAAAAGTCCAGCTGGGATAACCACATTTCCTCCGGGCCTTCTTGATGTGCTGTTCTTCTGCCTCCCTGGCCGCTGTGTCTGTGGGAATGGTGTTCGCTCTGTGTTATAGCCTCCAGCTTTATTTACACCTAAGGGCCAGTGGACACTCTTTCAAGGATGAGGATGTACACCTCTTGGACAGGGAGGAACGCTGGTTTGAGCGCGGAGTCAAAGAGGCCATTTACGTGAAAAGGGAAAGACCATCTCTGATTCGAGGAGGGGGCCTAATGGCACATCTTTCGCCATCTTACAATGCTGTGATTGCAGTCATTCCCCAACTCTCTGTGAATGGTACTCATGGCCATTGATCAGTGGGCTTTGATCAGTGGGTTTTGGTCAGTTTTTGTTGATCAATGGTCATGAGAATTTGCATAATTAAGATTCAGGAACTGACCTCCCAGCCCATTGTTCCTTCAGTGGGCAGATGAAGGAACAATGTAAGGAAAGAAATGAATGAGGAAAGAATGAAGGAAAAATGTACTGTTTATAAGATTGTGGAAACTTGCAGTCAGCTGAGACTGAAGAAGTCACTTGGATGAGTGACGAAACGTTTCTCCCACAAAACGCTATGTCCAGATGAACGGAATCAACTTTTGGATATGGACAACCATGGTTTCATTCCTTTTTTCAGTGTGTAGATCGGACAGTTTGACACAAACATCTGGTGAGAGTTTCATGTCAGCACAGCACCTTTAAAAAAATATTTATTTAGAAAATTGGTATTGTGTTCAGTATTTATTTTACCCCCAGATATAAATGGGGATACCAAGGACCTTTCCTTGGAACCAGGCCCAGCAAAGGGGCTTATCGCACCAATCACCATCAAACTGGTGGGTCTGGCTGTGCGCAAGAGTAATGTACTTATTGGGACTGCACTTCTATGGGCCCAGCATGTACTGAAGGTGGTGGGCAAGTGAAGGTGGAGGGCTTGAATTCAGACCCTTGTTTCAAACTGGGATCCTTCAAACCTGAACTGAAGTTTAAAGTTTACAGCTAGAAGCAGAAGAACTCAACTTCTCTAGGTTTCATGAGTTTTGGAACTAGTTCCAGTAACTGTTTTCAAGCGAAACACCACTCTCACAAAGAGAACCTTAATTTATGAATGAGTAGAATTTGAGAATGAGATATTTAAGAGATACGTCTTCTTTCAGTTGATCTCTTCAGAGGTTATCTCAGTGGATCAACTGCCTCAATCTCTAGCATCCTCCTCTGTCACACCAACTCTCTACATGTCCTCTTTCACCACATCTATGAACTTGTTATCTGATCGTCCTCTTTTCCTCCTGCCTAGCAGCTTCATCTTCTGTTTTCCAACATGTCCACTATCCCTACTCTACACTTTTCCAAATCATCTCAGCCTCTTTTATTTTTCACCAAACTGCTAAACCTGAGTTGTGGAATATTTAAGAACTGCATCATTTAAAAAATGTCATCTTCAGTATTTCAGTCAGAAAGGTAGTGTTCCAGCAGCTGTCAGGAGTTTTCCAGGCAGTGGTGTCCATTTAGCCCCCCTGGATTGCAGTATTTGTACACTGCTGAAAACCCTGAACTTAAACCTGACCATCACATTATACTGTACAAAAAATACTGTTCCTAGACTCACCACCTCTTAAAGGATCCAAGTTGGCAGGGACTTTATCTTCCTCATCTTGACTCAGTGAAACAGATGTTTCCTCTCTGGAAACATCCTCCCCCATGCTCTTCTTCACCACTGTATCTATGGCTGCTAACAGTTGCTCATGTTCCAGGTTCTGCCACAACAATTTTCCACTACATTTCTTGATTATGTCTCCTAACTGTGGATGCTGCAGATACTTTTCAATGGAAGTTGAACTCTTGTCTTTGGGCATTATCAGAACCAGTGCACGATCAAGTGATGGATCACCAAAGAGTTCAAGGACCATTTGTAGCCTCTCTTTGTAATCCTCAGTGAAGTCTGCAGGCTGGAAGACCAGCAGAAACACATGAGGTCCAGGAGCAGAGAGTCTCACACAGTTCTCAACATGTTTTGTCAGATCTTCTGGGGAGATTTTAGGTGACAGCAGGTCTGGAGTGTTGATGAGATCAATTTCTTTCCCTTTCAGCTCTCTTTTGACTCTCAGACAGAGGTCTGCTTCATCATGACAGTTGAACACAGTCTCTTCCAGTATGAAGTTCCCCACTGTGCTCCTCTTAGACCAGCTGTTCCCCATCAGGACAGCCCTCATCTCAGACACTAAAAAAATAAGTTCAATTACTGAAAAATGGAAATTTAATGTAAATACACTTTATTTTGCTTATTCATAAATTTTTTAAACAACAATATTCATGTCTCCGTCTGTGGTATTTTTAACCTCATTTTCGTTTCATTTTTGTACAATAATAATGCTCCTCCTCAGCCCAAAACAGCTTTTAAAACATGTATGAGAAAAACCTAGTGTGTTCATTTCTAATATTTTACCCAAGTTATAGCATGTATATATGGGTAATAACTTTAATTTTAATTGATATGGATGTCGAAAAGTTTAAAATAACAAGGGATTTAATTTTACTTTAAAATTGTGTTTTAGTGTAATTTAGTGTAATATTTATGGTCAAATCAAATCAAAATGTATATCTATAGCACATAATAATACAACAAAGTTAACCAAAGTGCTTCACAGTCGGTCAGAGCAATAGCATAAGACAAAATAAAAGAATTAGTTAAAAGGAGGGCAGGAAAAAAATATGAACAATATGGGTAAAAAAAAACAAAACATAATTAGCCACGAAATAGCATACACTGTAAAATGTAATATTGTGTTTAATTAAAAATATTAAATAGGCTGAACTCAGTTTTTATCAATTTGTTATTAGAACTAGATTTTAATAATTTACCAGTGCATTTTATGCAAAAACGCTGATAAACTCAATTTATTTGAGTTGTCTTAACTTAGAAAACTAAGTAGTAAGCTGGAAGTTTTGCTTCTCAGTGCGGAAGGATGTGTTTTGAAAATGCCACGTCACTACCGTCCTCCTCCCTCTCGGATCAGTCCGCATGTTCATGGTGCCAGCATTTGTTATGGAATATGTTGAGCAAACCTGGAAAAGCGTCAGCTCAAGAGATTATTGTCATTGCTGTGAATCTTTACCTGATACACTGACTTGGTGAGTACATGTTTATTCTTATTCAAACTGATTTTGTGGCTTCTCTTAGTTTAGCACCAGGTTTATAATCTTGCTAGCTAGTTCGTGTTAGCCTAGCGTTGCTGCGTGGCTCATGTTACAAAAGAAATTAACACCGCAGCCTTAAAAAACATTACATAAAAATATGTCTGTGAAATTTTCTGTCGATTGTTTGAAATAAAAAAAGTGAGATAAGGTGGGGTGTGGGGGGTATTTTCAATCCATAGCCATAGCTTCACTAGACACCTCAGCTTCACTACTGGAACTTCAACATTATGCACTCCATACTAGTAATGCCACTGTTTTGCACATGTCTCAACCCTGTATATTTTTATATATTTTATTTATTGTTTACTCTATTTAATTTGTAAAATATGTGTACACACACACACACACACACAGAAAAATATTTAGTATACACATCCAGAAATGCATATACTATCATATATTGAACATATATTTATTAGTTTCAGATGTAGCCATTCTTGTATTTTGCTTGTTTACATTATTGTATTTTGCACAACTTTGTTGCTTGTGAAGCTTGCCACACAGAATTTCACTCACATGTACTGTACCAATGTACCTGCACATGTGATGTGACAATAAAAGTGATTTGAATTTTTGATTTGATGATGCAGTGCAGCAATATATGCCCAAACAATTTATTCTTCTAGCAGAATTTTAAAACTCTCAGTGTGAGTTAAGAGATTAAAATGTAGGTCAATGTTCGGACAAACCAAATTCACTGAATATAAGTAAATAATTTAAAATTTATATTACATTTCATGAGCTGATTAGAATATGATGATTGATGACTATATTACAATTTCAATCATTTCTCTTTTAGTACTGAATTTGTCACCGTGGCAGACAGTGGGTGAGTGGGGAAGTAGGACCCAAAATGCAGGATTCTTGCAATGAAAAGGTTTCTTTATTTATAGTGAAGTAAATAAAAGGCAAACAATAATTCCCCAACTGTATGTGTTTCGTGTACACTTGAGTTTTGGTGGCCATGGCCGTTGACATTAAGTCATTTGAGAGGTTCAAACTGGAGCTCTTATTTCTCCATATCAAAAGGCATTGATTTGGTTCACCTTATTGATTTAGTTTCACCTTATGTCTAGAATGCCTCCTGGGCACCTCCTGGTGAGGTGTTCTGGACATGTCCTATCAGGAGGAGGCCCAAGGCCAGACCCAGAACATGCTGGTGGGATTAAAATCTGATTGACCAATGGCTAACAACACAGGAAGGAAATGTCATTGTAGGATTAGTAGAACTTTATTCCTCCCTTTCTAAATTATATAGCTTTTGGCATTACAACTGATACTTTAAATGAAATTGTTTTTATTTTACTCATGATACATGAATGTTGTTAGTTTGACTTACAGTCCGTTGATGTCAGAGCTGCTATCTTCTAGTTTCTTGAAAATCTTCTGCAAAAATACAAAGAACTCAAATTATCTCTCAACACTTAAACATGGAAAATCTCTTAGTACTACATGAATGTGCCATCAGGTCTCGTGCTTCTGATACTTTTAAAAAGTTCTGATCATCTTCATAGATGGAGCAAATTTTCACAGTAATATGACATCTTTATTCTGCACATCTCAGTATCACTACCATGACTCTAATTCTTGTTTCTAAGTGCTGACTAGAGAAAGTAAAGAAATCCAAATATTGCTTTCAAAACAAACCAAGAAAGCATCTCAGCGTAGCACAGAGGCACCACATTTGTTTGTTTGTTTTCCCTCAACACAGCTTCTTTGTGTTTCTTGTTGTCGGCAAGAAGCCATTATGTCAGGGGTTTTTGGTACCATGCTTTCTTGGCAGTGGTGAAAAGTTGGTCATAGCTCAATTGTTGAACTACACCCATTGGTGAAACCCTGGCTATCATCTCATTGTGCTTTCTTCTTTTTGCTGTTGTCATGCTCCTTAGTCTGATGACTCAGTGTTTTGTTTTGATTACTATTATCTTATTTTTGGTTTAATTCTGGTTATGTATCTTGAGATTTTCTAGTTCTTAGGTGTTGGTTCTCTGTGTTCAGCCTCTTTCCCCGGCTCATCTGCCCAATTAGTTCCAGCTGTTTTTCCCTCCTGTTCACCATTTCCCTGATTTTCCTGAAAAACGAATATATCAGGAAATTATCAAGATGACTAAACATAGGAACAAGAAAAAAAATCCCAGCATTTTCCTCTGCCACCTCAACCCCTGTGCATGTCCTCCTTCATGGCACGAATCTTCTCTGAGGTCTTTCTCTTTTCCTCCTGCCTGGTAGTTTCATCTCCATCATCCTTTGTCCATTAATCCAGTAAATCCACTGTCCTTCCTCTGCACATGTCCAAACCATCTTAGCCTCTCTGATGGACTCCTTTCAAATCTTGTCCACCCTGCTCACTCCCAGTGAACGTCTTGACCTCTTAATCTCGGCCTCCTGTTGAGGTCAAGAATCCACCTGTGTGCTCTTTCCTCCACTCTTATATTTCACTCTGTTCCTCCTTCTTCCTAAAGTTCATATTCAAATACCCAGCCACAGAGGGCCACAAGCCCAGATAAATGGAAAGGGCCGTGTCACAAGGGCATCTGCTTTTTTGCTGAAGAAGAAGAAGCTTTAATTATAAAACACACTTAAAAACAAGTGTATACAAGGTGCTTAACACGTGAATATATAGAATAAAAGAAAGGTAAAAGAAATAGGACCAAAACAAGAACTAGGTATGGCAAGCAGATCACTGTCACTGATAGGAGAAGCAGCAGATGCATTTCAAACAAAGAATTAAAATAAGCATAAAATTACATATGTAAAATCACAAGTCAATAGTAAGTAGAAGGAAAGGCAAGATTGAATAAATATGTCCTTAGTCGTGATTTAAACAATGCAATAGAATCAGAGGCGTGGAAAGTGAGAGGGAGGTTATTCCACGGTACCGGGGTAGCCAGAGCAAACGCAGTAGTTGAGTAGCAGATCTAAGTGTTATAGCAGAGTTATGTTGGCCTAAGAAGTTCAAGAATGTGAAAAGTGAGGATAATAGAAGAAATTAAAAGCTAGAACAGGCTCTGGATACAAAAAACAACAAACTGATTTTTTTTTTTTTTTTTTTTTTTTTTTAAGTAACAAAACTGCACAGTAAAAACCCACAGACCCTTTGAATTGATGGATTAGATTTAAGAACACATATACTGTCAGAATATCTCCAGTGCATGGGAAAAAAAAAACGTAACCCTTTTTGATCCCGCTTTTGCACACTAGGTGGGATGTGAAAGCATTGTGCTGGTTTAGCTATACGTTGTTGTCTATCAAGGGCAGGTAGAGACACATCTGTTGGAATTGCTGGTAGAAATTATAATAATAATGGATTGAATTTATCTAGCGCTTTTCAAGGCACCAAAAAGCGCTTTACATACCACTATTCATTCACTCTCACATTCATACACTGCTGGAGGCAAGCTACAGTTGTAAGCCACAGCTGCCCTGGGGCAGACTGAAAGAAGCGAGGCTGCCATATCGCGCCATCGGCCCCCTCTGGCCAACACCAGTAGCGGTAGGGTAAAGTGTCTTGCCCAAGGACACAACACCATGACAGAGAGCCAGGGATCGAACCAGCGACCTTCCGGTTACAGATACGCTTCCCAACCTCCACCAACAAAGATACACTTGTTGGTGGTGTCAGTCTTTGAATGTAACTTGACAGCCCACACAAAGGAAATGCATTAGCTGGGCACGTAAAGACACAGTAGCCTTTAAGCAGCTTTTTGTATTTATTTTTTTATTTACATTCATTCTTTTAGTACTGAAGCGACTGGAAATGATAAAATGAATTAACTGATTGGCAGAACATGTACGTGAGCAATGTTGGTATAACGTTTATCAGCCAACGTTGCTCCTATCAACAGTACTGTATGAACATGGCAGTTGGATCCTGCTCCACCCTGCTGCTGCACCTTTTTGTTGTGTAATTTACTTCCAAGACCTGAACAGATGTTACAGTTACTCTCTAAATCTACTCTCTGTGACACATTGGACATGTGTGAAGTGCAAAATCCTCACTGCTAGTCAATGAAATTGAGTGGACTCACCAGCTGTTTTGGTTGCCATGATGTCCTTTTCTGAAAGGACCAGGGGATGAACTGGAAGGGGAAAAAAATGCATTTTAGGTTCTTTGAATTTCACGGGGAAAGCATGAATGGATCAAATGGAACAGCACAAAAAAGAAAAGTTTTTATTGTGATGTTGGTTGGTTATTGCAATGCTTCAGTTGGTCTGGAGTTGGGTCACCATGTAGAGTGTGTTATATAAAAAAAAAGGGGGGGGGGGGAGAGGCATGAATGATTTATTTCCACATTCTCAACCTCAGAGATCATTTCTGCTTTCAGAAATCTTACAGTCCATAAGTAGCTGAAGATATTTGTGACACATGTACTTGTGTGTCCACAAATATCTTACGATTACTTTTAATCATAGAAGATTATGACAGATCGTGCACACATTTAAATCTGATCTGCACAGTTGGATAGAAATGAGCAACTATAGACCACATCACCTGCATTATACCATATTCACATCTTACATTTAGCAAATGGCTTTCTAGAATGATGATAAGAAGAGATCACAGAGTCTGAAAACTCATAAAGTGAAACCGATTTGAGTGTGTGGGCGATATCTGCAATAAAACCAAGGGAATACCAAGGACATGTTCCAGCCTGCTGGGTATAGGTGAGCAGCTGCACATAATTCGTGTACATGGGGGGTGGGGTTGTGGCAGTTTCAGTGGAGAGATTAAAACTTTCATATAGATAAAACATTAAAATATTCCTCTTCAGCCAACTGTCTCGCCCTTCGGTTTAAATACAATTTTTTCTGTCAGCTGAGATGAATATTATTTATGTCATCATATTTATATAACAATAACCTTATTTTAATGTTTTTGCTCATTCAGTGCAGTCAATTCATAAAAGAGTATTATCAAAAAATCAGTTTATTAAATTATAGTTCTGTATCATAACACACACAGTAGCAGGGTTCACTCTCAGTGCCCTGCAGCCAAAATGAAAAGATGTAAATCAGGAAAAGATTGAAAGTATCTTAATTTAATCAGATCTGCAGAGTATCCAAAACATAAAAAACAAACATTTATTGATGAGTTTAACTGTTGAGAAAAAAACGGCAGATAAATTTGTGCTCTACCTGTTTGTCGTCCTCTGAGTTCACAGGCGAAGCACGGCGTCTGCTTCTTTGTCTGTTTGCACCTGATGATGATCTGATGACGGTATGAAGGTGTTCAGTCAGAGAATATGAAGATGGGCTGTACACTGCCCACCCAATCAGAAGTTAGAAACAGTGCTCATGTTTTCTCTGAGCCTTATTTTCCTCACTTTTGATTGGGTGGTAACATCCACCCACCCATACACTGTGTGCCGGTGTTTGGGTGGTGTGAGCCTACTCCTGTCCATAGCTAGAACCGCCTAATGACACAAAAGCAATCTAATCTGTGAAGATGAAATTTAAAATCTGTACATGAGTTTTTTATTCCAGCTGCAATGTTTAAAATATTTTTATGTCCATAGTTTAGTGTTTGTGATCTGAAACATTATTCTGTCAGTGAATCGGTCAAGACAAGATTTACACAATTATGAATCTTTTCCTATCAATCATTTAATATATATATATATATATATATATATATATATTATATATATGACTATTTTAACTTTAAAACAGTTGTTTAACTGAAACCAGTCTCCTAAGGCTTCCCACAATAACTGGTATTGAGCCTCAGCTATAGAGGACTTAACAAAAATTAAACTCAATCAATTATGTGAAAAGTACTTCATGTCTTACAGCAGTTAATATTCATAACTTTTAATCTTTCGCCTCATGTTTCTGAACGCAGGTTTCCATTATTTCATCTATATGAACACAAATTTGCTTTATATTTTTATATTTGTAGAGATTTGTGTCCATGTTGAGGGGCTGGATCCATACAGAACATGACAATGTTTGTGTTCTCATTGTGCTGTTGTTGGTCTGATGTTCACGACCTCTGCTCTTCATTGTTTAAAGTTTAAAGAATACATTTGTCCTTTGTCACTTTAACAGCAGCATGCACTTGGTTCTGTGAGAAGCCAAGAGCATTAAGTTTAATAACTCCACAAACTATAGTTCCATCTTTGTGTTATAAGTCAATCTAATCTGTCAAAAAGCAAAGGAATCCAGGGCCTGTTCCACCTGCTGTGTTAGGAATGACAGTTACACGTTGGAAACCCTTTTATTTGTGAGACAAAGATTGTCACAAGAAAAATATGTGCATGTCTGTTACAGTTGCTCCTGCTTTTTCTCTTTAGCTTGACTTTTCTTACTCATTTCTTTGTCCTTACCTTGTAGTTAGAGTGGTAAACTCTGTAATGCATTGTATTATTATTTGTATTAAGTAAATATTTAGTCTGTTACTGTTACTGTCTTGCAGCAACTGTAATCCACATAATTTCCTTAGGGTTTAATAAAGTATTCTGATTCTGAAACACTCAAAACTCATCAGAGAGCACTCACACTCATGCCCTGAAGACTGGATGCAACATGGAATCAGCTGTGGATATCAGCTGTGGATATCAGCTGAAGGAGCAAGCTTGTTCCAGCTTGCTGCATGATGTTCGGCAGCTACAGGTACACAACACGAACAACAGTCACAGCAGTCACCTACTGAGCTGAAGGTTTATGGGCAGAAGTTGCGTCTATGAGACATGATTTCACAAATATGTGCGATAATTTGTGGTGTAACTGTAAAACTATTGTTCAAACCGCGCACATCAAAAATGGATCAGGAGATCATTTACTCACTCATTTGAATCTTCAACGGATCTTATCCTTTCCACTTTTAAAAGCTTCCTGTGCCACTAATATCTAAAAAATTGAACTGATTTTTTTGTAGTTTTGTGGTTCACAACTTTTGTTCCTTAAGTTCAACATGTGTTTGACTAACTGAGCATAAAGTCAGTGGGGTCAAACATTTGAGGTGGAGATTAGTTTCAGTTTCAGTTTTAGTTTTAGTTTTATTTGTCATATGCCAAGTTAGCACAGGGTCACATTGCAATGAATGTGTTTGACGAGCAGCAGTCACTCAGCAGCATGATACAGTAGGAGAAAATATAATAAAATAAAATAATAAAGAAAATAGAAAAATAGTAAGGAGCAAAATATTAGAGAGACATGGTAAAGATGACTAAATATATATGTATCTATAAATATAAATATAAATATAAATATATGTACACTAGTGATTAAATAAGAAAATCTTGAAGAAATATGACAGGAGGGCAGATGGGATATTGAACAGGAATGAGCAGCAGAAAATTACAGTATTGCACTTTTAAGGCAAGGCAAATTTATTTGTATAGCACAATTCAACAACAAGGTTATTCAAAGTGCTTTACAGAGACATTAGAAACAAAAACAAATAAAAAGCATGATTTAAAATTGATTAAAACAAGCAAACAAACAAACTAACTAAACACACACATTTCACACCTGTTCGCGCGATCTGAACCCTTATCATAAGGGGAGCTACCAGTCCTTCTGTAGACGAGCTACTTTCTATTTTAAATTCCCTGAATTTAAAACACTCTCTAGACCCAGTCTAGACCCAGTTGGGGAGCTACCCAGAGCTCTAATCCCACACCTGTTCGGCGATCTGAACCCTTATCATAAGGGGAGTTACCAGTCCTTCTGTGGACGAGCTACTTTCTATTTTAAATTCCCTGAATTTAAAACACTCTCTAGACCCAGTCTAGACCCAGTTGGGGAGCTACCCAGAGCTCTAATCCCACACCTGTTCGCGTGATCTGAACCCTTATCATAAGGGGAGCTACCAGTCCTTCTGTGGACGAGCTACTTTCTATTTTAAATTCCCTGAATTTAAAACACTCTCTAGACCCAGTCTAGACCCAGTTGGGGAGCTACCCAGAGCTCTAATCCCACACCTGTTCGCGCGATCTGAACCCTTATCGTAAGGGGAGCTACCAGTCCTTCTGTGGACGAGCTACTTTCTATTTTAAATTCCCTGAATTTAAAACACTCTCTAGACCCAGTCGGGGAGCTACCCAGAGCTCTAATCCCACACCTGTTCGCGTGATCTGAACCCTTATCATAAGGGGAGCTACCAGTCCTTCTGTGGACGAGCTACTTTCTATTTTAAATTCCCTGAATTTAAAACACTCTCTAGACCCAGTCTAGACCCAGTTGGGGAGCTACCCAGAGCTCTAATCCCACACCTGTTGCGATCTGAACCCTTATCGTAAGGGGCTACCAGTCCTTCTGTGGACGAGCTACTTTCTATTTTAAATTCCCTGAATTTAAAACACTCTCTAGACCCAGTCTAGACCCAGTTGGGGAGCTACCCAGAGCTCTAATCCCACACCTGTCCGCGCGATCTGAACCCTTATCGTAAGGGGAGCTACCAGTCCTTCTGTGGACGAGCTACTTTCTATTTTAAATTCCCTGAATTTAAAATACTCTCTAGACCCAGTCTAGACCCAGCTGGGGAGCTACCCAGAGCTCTAAACCCACTTAACAAACAAAACAGTATATAAAATCAAAACAGATAAAATCAGAACAAAACAGTATATAAGATCAAAACAGATAAAATCAGAAATAGATAAGATCAGTAGTTAGTGTAAGTTTTGAAATTTAAGCTTAAAAGTGTGGATTTGGTGCTTTATTCAAATGCAGCTGAGAATAGGTGAGTCTTCAACCTGGATTTAAATAAAACTGAGTTTTCAGCTGATCTGAGGCTTTCTGGGAGTTTGTTCCTATAAGGAGCATAAAAGCTGAATGCAGCTTCTCCGTGTCTGGTTCTGACTCTGGGAACTGATAAAAGACCGGATCCAGATGACCTGAGGGATCTGGAAGGTTCATACTGGGTTAGGAGATAAATATAAATATCAATGATGTTAGGTGCGGCTGTGTGCAGACAGGAAAAGGACCCAAGGTGCAGACTCCAGAGACAGATGTAAACTCAAAAAACGTTTTAATGTAAAACTCAAATATAGCATAACTGGAAACGATCAAAAAACAAACTAATACCAGCGGACTGACAGAACACACAGCTTGGTAAACGGTAGATCGCGACCCAGACACCAAGAAACACAGGGCTTAAATACACAGAGGGAGCAATCAGGGAATGGGTAACAGGAGGGAAACACAGCTGGGGCAAATCAGGCCTAACGAGACGGGGGAAGCAAAACCAGACACATTAACATCAGACATGGACTTTCAAAGTAAAACAGGAAACATAACACAGACTCACGGGCAGGCACTAAAACAAAAGGAACAGAGACGTGGGAACAGGGCAGACACAAACACTGACTGAACACGGGGATATAGGAACTTAAGATACACATAGACGCGAACTAGACAAGGGGATGCAGGTGATAGGGGAGACAGAGCAACTAAAGAAGACAGAGACCTAAGCCATAAGACAGAACTCAAAGAAACCAAAAACTAGACAGTATAAATAATACATAACTCAAAAACCCTGGGTCGACGACCCAGGCATCCTAACAGTACCCCCCCCCTTAAGGGCTGGCTTCCAGACAGCCCAAACCAAAACATCAAAATCAAAAAAAACAAAAACAACCCAACCAGGGTGGGCGGCGGGGGAAACAGGACGGAGGGCTCGAAACAAATAAAACACATTGAGCCAGAAACAAAAAAAAAAAAAAAGTGCAAACACAGGAGCCCGGAAAGCAACAGAACAAAAAACAGGCTCATGACAGGCGCAGGCAGCCAGGAAAAACAGTTCACAAAAAGTTCAGGGGGCCGGCCCGGAGGCTGACGGCCCAAGAGCCCAGAAAACAGTTCAGGAGGCCGGCCGGGCGGGAGGCACCGACGGCGACCGAGCAGATCAGGAGGCCGGCCGGGCGGGAGGCACCGACGGCGACCGAGCAGATCAGGAGGCCGGCCGGGCGGGAGGCACCGACGGCGACCGAGCAGGTCAGGAGGCCGGCCGGGCGGGAGGCACCGACGGCGACCGAGCAGGTCAGGAGGCCGGCCGGGCGGGAGGCAACCGACGGCGACCGAGCAGGTCAGGAGGCCGGCCGGGCGGGAGGCACCGACGGCGACCGAGCAGGTCAGGAGGCCGGCCGGGCGGGAGGCACTGGTGGCGGAGTAGTTCAGGGGGCCGTCCATGACGGCAACGACGTCCAGTCATCGGCCGGACAGGATGTGCAGGCCGGACAGGAGGGGCGGGCCGTGCGGGCCGGGCGGGACGTGCGGGCCGGGCGGGACGTGCGGGCCGGGCGGGACGTGCAGGATGAGCAGGCCGGGCGGGACGTGCAGGCCGGGCGGGACGAGCAGGAACAAACAGCATGAAGACCTCAGGAGCAGACGAAGCTGAACACTCGGAGACTGGACCAGGCGAAGCTGCAGAGGCCGAAGCAGGAACAGAGGCTGCTGCAGAGGCCGAAGCAGGAACAGAGGCTGCTGCAGAGGCCGAAGCAGGAACAGAGGCTGCTGCAGACTCGGAGGCCGGACCAGACGTAGCAGAGGCAGAAGACTGAACGGGCTCCTCGGGCCCTCCAGCTGACGGGCAGAAGGCTGAACGGGCTCCTCGGGCCCTCCAGCTGACGTGGCAGAAGGCTGAACGGGCTCCTCGGGCCCTCCAGCTGACGTGGCAGAAGGCTGAACGGGCTCCTCGGCCCTCCAGCTGACGTGACAGAGGCTGAACGGGCCCTCGGCCCTCCAGCGCGGACAGGAGGCTGAACGGGCCCCTCGGACCCTCCAGCGGAGACAGGAGGCTGAACGGGCCCCTCGGACCCTCCAGCGGAGACAGGAGGCTGAACGGGCCCCTCGGACCCTCCAGCAGAACCAGTTTGCAGAACAGATGAAGTGGGTGTGATGTCAGAAGTCCAGAGTCAAACTGCTCAACAGTTCTGTTGTGGCAGCGGCTAGAACGCCGTTTCCTTCGGGATGAGGAAACAGGAACCAGTGGAGGAAAAGAGACCTCCTCCTCATCCTCTGACCACATAGCTGCCAGGAAAAAGGCAGGTGAACGAGAACCCAGCTGGTGTGGGGAGGGGAGGAAGTCCGTGGCAGTGCTGAAACAGAAGGAAAGTGTGTGTAGTCCTGGAGTAACGGTGGGGAAGATGTAGAGAGAGAGAGAGCAAGCTCACCAGCCTTGACTTGCTCTCTCCAGGCAGTAATGGTGTCGTTCAACTTAGTGTCCTTAGCAAACTGGCTAAGCCGGGGGTTAAACCGAATGATGGCCTCCACCGCACTCAGCCCCACTGCCATGGTCCTTAAATCAGGGGACTGGGCGATGGGTCAAGCAGGCTCACCATCCGCTCCATCTCGGTGTTGTACTCCGAGGAAAAAGAGTCTGCGGGGTCCATGTTCTGGTCGCGATCTTCTGTTAGGTGCGGCTGTGTGCAGACAGGAAAAGGACCCAAGGTGCAGACTCCAGAGACAGATGTAAACTCAAAAACCGTTTTAATGTAAAACTCAAATATAGCATAACTGGAAACGATCAAAAAACAAACTAATACCAGCGGACTGACAGAACACACAGCTTGGTAAACGGTAGATCGCGACCCAGACACCAAGAAACACAGGGCTTAAATACACAGAGGGAGCAATCAGGGAATGGGTAACAGGAGGGAAACACAGCTGGGGCAAATCAGGCCTAACGAGACAAGGGGAAGCAAAACCAGACACATTAACATCAGACATGGACTTTCAAAGTAAAACAGGAAACATAACACAGACTCCGGGCAGGCACATAACAAAAGGGAACAGAGACGTGGGAACAGGGCAGACACAAAACACTGACTGAACACGGGGATATAGGAACTTAAGATACACATAGACGCGAACTAGACAAGGGGATG